>NC_049242.1:47442824-47673732 GCF_011100685.1 Canis lupus familiaris | reverse complement strand
TAGTGAATATGTTAGACAGAGAAACTATAGTCATAATAAGTACCAACTCTCACCAAAAAGACCACACTTGAAAGTCAGATGCGCCTTTTACATCATGACAGTAACCAGCATAATCGCTCGCGTCTGATAAATAGGGACAAATTTGTTGAAGTCTGTAACATGTTGTAGATATGTAGTTATGTGTAATCTGCATATAAAGGGTCAGCACAGTGTCTGGTCCTGGTAAGTCCTCTCTATAGGCAAGCCATTGTACAATTACATTTTATGTATATATGCTAATATTATTTTCAATGTATACTATTTTTATTATTTGTACATTTTTAGATTTTTTTCCTTTTTTCCACTTTCCTGCCTAATTAAAAAAAAAGCAACTATGGTAAATCTCTAGAAAGTCAATATACTAGGATACTGCCCTCAAAAATGTGACATTTTTTTTCCAAACAATGCCAAGAGTTCCAAACTACATGCAGGTTCCCAACTGTGCACAGGAGGTAAAGAAGCTAAACATCAAAATGTTCATCGTCCAACTTTCCCGGCTGCGGTCTGTCTTTGGATCAACATAATTGCCTGAACAGCTCCTATAGCTTCATGAATTGTGTGTCGTGTAGCTCTCAGCTCTTCCATAGGCAGCAACCACAGATATTTGAGGACAGCTTCCTAAGAACTGCATCTCCTCTGTCAAAACCAGGAAAAAGTGTTTGTCTTAAACAAGGCAATCCCTCTTTGATTGTTGATGTGCTTTAGCACTGCCCTCCTTTGTCACGGAGCTTCCGACAAAATGCGAATTGCCTTAAGGAATTACGCGTGTAATCATGGATGCTGAATCGAAAAGGTTGGACAAAGCATTACCCAGCCTTAAAAATCGAGATTATTTCATCCCAATTGATCAGTGGCTCTGTCATTTTGTACTGCATTCCAGATATTTTGTATTATCATGTACCACCCTCCTTGTATTCAACGCATTGTCTGATATTCAGTAATCTAAAAACCAAAAAGCCAGTCATTTGTTCTTGTCAGATCTTGATCTTGGAAAGAGCGTTCACATCTCTGAGATAACTGTTCAGGAGACTTGGGCCAGTCGCTGCTGTGAATGTTTCTTATTCTCACTTCTGTCTTCAGTACTCATAGTAATTGATTTTCTTAGTCTTCAAACGAACTTAGCGTTTCTAAATTCTGTGTTCATCTTTGCAGTTGAAGCATTAAGGCTTGTAGGTTTAATTGAGGGCACCAGACTGTGGTCGAACATGGTCCCCGCTCTGTCCCAGACTTGGCGGCAGGGAGAAGAGAGCGCCAGGAGGAGTGGGTAATTCTGGCCCTGGATGCATAAGACCTGGCACATGATTTTTTCCAGATGGTACCTTGAGGTCCATTAGTCTTTTCATGTTATTAACACACTTGATAGACGGGTATGCAGTGTGATAAGTTTGAAGTTTTCACTAATACTAATTACTAATACTCTGTACTTAGTTGCTTCAGTCATTTGTCCTTCTCTTTTGACATAGATAATATCTGGAATGGCTCTCTATGCATTACACTTTTATGAGTTTCTATTGAGTTACAAGTGTATAGTAAAATGCACGGGGGAATTTTTACTGACTGATGGCATTGTAAGCAAAGTTTGTCTTTTTAAAAATTTAACGAGGGATCCCTGGGTGGCGCAGCGGTTTGCGCCTGCCTTGGCCCAGGCGCGATCCTGGATGACCGGGATCATAGTCCCGACAGGCTCCCGGTGCATGGAGCCTGCTTCTCCCTCTGCCTGTGTTCTCTGCTTCTCTCTCTCTCACGTGTGCCTATATAAAAAAAAAAAAAAAAAAAAAAAAAACGTTAAAAAATAAACAAGTTTACACGACTTATGATATCAGTATACTATCTATTCTTCATTATTACAACTTTTTGCATGAGTATTATAAGTTATTGATAGTTTTTATTGTCATGATTAAATTATTTGTCAAATATTATTTATTTATTCTAGAGCACAGCGCCTGGCAGGAGGGGCTAGGTGAGAGAGAGGGTAGGGGCTGGGCAGAGGAGAAGAAAAGACGAGGAGGTGGGAGGAAGAGCAGAGGGAGAAGAGAGGAGAGATTTCCGGCGAGGAGGGGCCAGAGGAGAAGCATGGGGCGGGGTGGTCAGAGGGTAGTAGGGAGAGAAAGGTGAGTAGCGGGGAGGGACAGGGCAGAGGACTAGAGAAATCTCGAGACCACTCCGGATGGACAGACCACAATGCAGGCTCCATCTCAAGACCCTGAGATCATCACCTGAGCCGAAACCAAGATTTGGACACTTAACCGACTGTACCATCTAGATGCCCCTAGTATTTTTTTTTTTAATTTTAATATTGTGTGGGGAAATATCAGAAAGGGAGACAGAACGTAAAGACTGCTAACTCTGGGAAACGAACTAGGGTGGTGGAAGGGGAGGAGGGCGGGGGGTGGGAGTGAATGGGTGACGGGCACTGGGGTTTATCGTATGTTCGTAATGAACACCAATAAATATAATTTAAAAAAAAAAGAAACAGAAATGTCTACACAAATAGATCAGGATTTTCAGGTGCAAACAACAACAACAACAACAAAAATAATAATATTGTTAATTCAAGGTTGTTTCAATAAACATTTCTTTGATAGTATAAACCCTGAATATATTCTTAGTATTTATTATTTTAGTTGCCCCTCTATATATTCATCACACCTTTAAAATTTAGCACTAAATATAAAAGTGTAATTTTAGTGCTTACTTACTAATTGGTTACAAGAGTAAAAAAAAAAAAAGGGCAGTTATTAGGCATTTTTATTTACACCTCCCATGCATCTGTTAAGGGTGAGGTGGCCAACATCATTGCAAGATGGCTCCATATTAATAGGTGACTGGGAAACACAGAAAATAACTTCTCCCCGAGCTTGCTTAGGGTTGCTGATTCCCCTTTAATCCAGAGCTGCATTATTAACTATGCTCAAAATGACTAACAAGGGAGAAAAAAAGGCAAGGTATGGGCAACTACATTGAAAGAAAAAAAAACAAAAAAAAAAACAGAGAGAGACAATAATTGTCCTTCTATCAAAATTGCATGTTTAAACAGCTATCATTCTCTTGAAATACACATAAACAAATAACATAGAGTGTTGACCTTAAGGCTTATCCTGTTGTCTATTTACAGGAAATATCCACAAGGGACCAGGTAAAACAACAGTGGTTACATGAAAGAAATAGAGAAAGCGGATGCTGGCACAAGAAAATAAGAAAAAGTCTGATGTAATCTTTGTTATCTTTTGAAAGTTCCCAGTTCTTTTCCAGCACTATATCACATAGTCAATTGGACTTCACACCAGATTTGGTAACAGCATATTTCAGCCCAGGGTCTCCCTACCCATTTGACCTACCCTTATAGCTAGTTTAATTGGCCATTAATTAAGATGCCTCTGTTGAAATGCTATTGGTTTTTTAAATGAAGGCACATGTTAGAAGGACTGGAATCCATTCAGAGTTAAGTCCCTGTCTCTGGCTGATAACACAATCTATAGTCGACCTTTAGACTTCCATTGAAGCTAAAACTGACCACTTTCTTGGGACTATGGTACAGAGCATCTGCCTGTTATAATTTGTCATTTATCTAACATGGATAATGGGCCTTTTTTTTGTCACTGGGTTATCAAATCGAAACCCCTTTTTCGATTTGATGTATAGATGAAGGACTTTTAGATATGCAGCAATGAATTTGTGGATAAAGGAAGCTTTTGCTATTCCATAGACTGTCGACCGTGTTCTGAAGGCGAAGAGAGCAATGGTGGTGGATGGAACACTTAATCTTATCACCACATCTTTTACTGCACTGTTATAGACATACCAAAGTCCCAACCACACCTGCATATTTCTTTTTTTTTTTTAATTTTTATTTATTATGATGTCCAGAGAGAGAGGAGAGAGAGAGAGAGGCAGAGAGAACATAGTCGATGGGAGAAGAGAGCTCCATGCACCAGGAGCCCGACTGGGGCTTCGATCCGGTTCCAGATCGCGCCTGGGCAAAGGCAGGCGCCAAACGCTGACGCCACCAGATCCCACCTCATATTTTCTTTGATTACGTATTTCCTCATTTTTTACTGGGTCTCATATTTAATTCCCCACATAAAAAAAATATAATAGAAACACAAATTGATATTGATTGAAGTATTAAATTAAATTGATTCCCTCCTGGAACATTCTTCCAATAAAGCCTGGTCCAAAGAGAGAAGAAGACCCTAAAACTGCATGTCTCCTTCCTATTCATTGGTATATTCTAAAAACCTATGTGGTGGTGCTATGTGACCAGTGGGACCCCTGTGTATCCAAAGGCAGTTGCTGTGTGACTGCAGAGTCCAAAAGCCTGTAAACTATTTTCCTTAGATAAAGCTCATGTTTGGATGTCTTTGACGCCAACTACTATTCTTCATGCTCCCATTCTCTGATCTCTGACTGATTATCTAACAATTTAGTGTGTTCAATTTTCTTACGCTAAGTGCCCAAGTTTAATCAGACCCCATAACGGTTAAAAGGACTCATACCCTACAGATTCTCTCACTTTAGATACGTTTACAAATGGGGTTACCAGGCCACCCACACTTCTTTTCTGCTAACTACAAATTGATGGTTCCTACAATCCCTCTCTGGGTCCATTATTACTAGAAAGGCTCACAGAACAAAAGGAACACACATTGTACTGGGTTTTATGATTGAGGATACAAGTCAGATGCATAGGAAAGGTATGAAGGGAGACAGGGGACGCTATTGCCCTGTACAAGTAGGCACTCTCTCCATATGTTCACCACCACAGGAGATCTCTGACCCCTGTTAGCATATTGTTTTTTTAAAGGAGGTTAATTTACTAGGCATCATGATGGATCATTGGTGACTGGTGATAATGCACACTTCAATCCCTAACTCTCTCCTCTCTTTCTGAAGTTCAGGGGGCAGGGCGAAGTTTTCGCCAAGCTCTTAATCAGACCTCATCTATCTGTGAGGTGGCCCACCTCCTGAAGCTGCCCAGGCTCTCCTTATTTGTTTTTTTTTTTTTTAAGATTATTTATTATTATTTCATGAGAGACCAGAAAGAGAAGAGACACAGGCCAGAGAGAAGCAGCTCCATGCAGGGAGCCCGACGTGGACTCGATCCCAGGTCCAGGATCAGGCCCGGGCTGTAGCTGCTGTGCTAACCGCTGAGCCACCCGGGCTGCCCCCAATGGCCCCTCCGCTTGAGGGCACCTCATTAGAATTGTCTCCTATCATCCATCACTCATAACATTCCAAGGTTTTAGGAATTTGTCCCAGAAACCGGGATAAAGGCCAAGCTTTCTCTGATACCACACATAATATGTTAGACAGGAAGAGGACATGTGCACTCTGGCATGTCCCTATACAGTGAAAGAGCAGTGAGTTATAAAAAGGAAAGGGAAATTAAGAGCAAAGCCTAAGTTCCAGTTCTCTTGAGGCCAAGGTGTATAGGAATATGTCCTTTTGAGATCTTTCTGTGTGTGTGCATGCGCTAATATTGCTAATATTCCAATTATTCCTATCCACGTGTTAGTTTACTAGATATGTATTTTACTTTATCACTTACCCTCAGTTTCCTTGATTATGGAATACACCTATATTTTGCCAGCTTGTTAATCCTCTTAAATATTGGTGGGAATAACTCTAATAATTACTAGTTAGCTGAATTTGACTATAGCTAAACATAATCTAGAAACAAAGCTCAACCTGAAGGTAATTTCCTTATTAGGTAGCTTAAATAAAAATCAAGTCTTCCTTTTCTCCTAAATTTAATAAAAAATCTTCATTTTACTTGGACATTTTTGTCTTTCCATTTAACATGTTTTTAAAAGGTTAGAAATAGCAATATTTCCCTGTCAATACTTGTCAATCATAAAGGCTTTTACTGCTTCAATCCAGCAAACAGACAAACATTCACAAATTTCTCATCTAACATTTATTAAATCTCTAGTTTGAATATGCGCAAGGTAACAAGATTTAACAATAAAAGACAAGAGCACAGTCTCTGTGGGTACATGATATTAAATATATTAAATATGTTTTTAAAGGTCCCCATAGTTCATTTTACTAAGAAATGATTTGAAACCAAACCAGTGTTGATACACTTTGAAGTAACATTTTTTTGTGATTTAATCAGATGATGGTTTAGTCAATATCAGGAAAGACTGGAAGAAACATAAGGTTAACGAATTTTGAGACTCTTGTGAATAAATTAGTGTTGTAGGTTTATTTTTCTTTTTAGTTAATGATCTATGCTTATATAGGAATATAATAAACTCTTAAAAATTACAACCAACTATATAAGGACCCAAATTAAATTATTTTGGCACATTCACACAAATATATCTCTTGATATTTTCACAAAACAAGAAAAATGAAGGAAATTGTGTGTTTATATGCTTGGAGGTGTTTATACATGCATACAGCTGTGTGTTCATTGACATGTAGAAAGTAGGACAGATACATAAATACATTATACATTAGGCTTTCACTATCTAAAAGGCAGATTATACATGTATTTTACTTATTTGGTTTTATTTATGTATTCTATTTTTTCCATAAAAGATGAACGATGTGGAGGTACTACAACTGCTCTGAACAATCAGTATTGTAGGGTTGCTAGGAGTTTGTAATTTGAATGGAAGAGCTAGAATGAGAGTTGGGTAGAGAATTTATACCATGTATTAATTAAATCAGGATTTGTTATAGTTTTAGTGATGGTTCTCTGGTAGGAACATTTTATTATCATAAATCTGAAGTGAGGACGCCTGGTGGCTCAGCAGTTTGGTGCCTGCCTTTGGCCCAGACGTGATCCTGGAGTCTTAGGATCGAAGTCCCACATGGGGCTCCCTGCATGGGACTGCTTCTCCTTCCTGGTGTCTCTGCCCTCTCTCTCTCGTCTCTCTGTATCTTCATGAATAAATAAATGAAATCTTTTTAAAAAAATAAAAAATCTGAAGTGAACTAATCAAGTACATAGAAATTCTGAAACTTTGTAATCCATAGAGAAACTTGAAAATTACATATAATTGTGGGAATGACCAAAATAAATATGATGAGTTTCATTTACAATTTTTAGCTCCCTACACTATAATTACTTTATGGTCCATTATGTAATGTATATTCTAGAGATTAGCTTTAGTAAGTACTTGCAATCATCATATGAGTTGATGCTGGAGATTATATTCCAGGAAAGTATTTCAAATATCATGAAGATTCTGTATCTTTCTTGGTAAACTATAAAAAAGAACAAGCCTTTTAGATGAATTAAATATGCTTTTTTTTTTTTTTTGTCTTCTCACAAACTTTACAATGTCTTTTTTTTGTCTTATCAACTCAGTACTTTAAGGATTCAAAGTATTTATATCAGCAAGATTCCTTCAAATACCAATATGACCAACAGAATATTTCAACTTTAACTCAGGTGGATTTTTTTTTTTTTTAGATTTATATCTATTATCTCTAAAAAAAGGTATATGTAAGGCAAAGCATCATTAAAGTCAGTATGCCTGGGTAACAACAAAGTTGTACAATGGATCCTAAGACATGTATTGTAAAGATATGTATTATAAGTATAGACAGGTCAAGTTAAGAAAGATTTTAACGAACATTGTGCTCTATCCTGCAGGTAACAAAAAATAGCTTTTTTTTTTTTTTTTTTTTAAGAAGATCATTCTTGTGGACGGAATGACTGTCAAAATACATATATCATTGGGATTCTACCAAAATGGTGCATAACTTTCTACACAATTAGTATTGCTCAAACTGTGTTTGTTGGATCATTTTTACTGTTCATTAAAAATATCCCAGGCAGAGCCTATAGTTTTTATTTTTACTTGGTTGTGTTAAAAACCAAAACTCTAGGGGTTTCTGGGTGGCTCAGCTTGTTAAGTGTCTGCCTTCATCTCAAGGTCATGATCTCTGGGTCCAGGATCCAGCCCCATGTTGAGCTCGTTTCTCAGTGGGGAGTCTGTTTCTCCCCTGTCACTCTCACTCTGTGCTCTCTCCCTCCCTCTCTCTGTCGTCCTCACTCTCTCAAATAATAAATAAACTCTTAAAAAATCCAAAATTCTAATCTCATAGCAAATTTAAGGTTATCTTATCCTAAAATTTGTATGGAACCACGAAGACCCAAACATAACTTTGAAGAAGAAAACAAAAGCTGGAGGCATCACAATTCTGGATTTCATACTGTGTTAAAAGGCTGTAACCAGAGGGATCCCTGGGTCGCTCAGCAGTTTAGCGCCTGCCTTCAGCCCAGGGTGTGATCCTGGAGTCTCGGGATCGAGTACCACATCAGCCTCCCTGCATGGACCCTGCTTCTCCCTCTGCCTGTGTCTTTGCTTCTCTCTCCATATCTCTCATGAATAAATAAATAAAATCTTAAAAAAAAAAAAAGCTGTAACCAGCAAGACAGTATGGTATTAGAACAAAAACAGGCACATAGATCATGGGACAGAATAAAGAACCCGGAAATGGACCCTCAACTCTACGGTCAACCAATCTTTGACAAAGCAGGAAAGAAAATCCAGTGGAAGAAAGACAGTCTCTTAAACAAACGGTGTTGGGAAAATTGGACAGCCACATGCAGAAGAATGAAGTTGGACCATTTTCTTACACCATACATAAAAATAAACATGCTAGACACATCTCCAGAGGAAAGGGAAACAAAAGCAAAAGTGAACTATCAAGATTTCATAAAAAGCTTTGGCACAGCAAAGGAAACAGCAAAACTAAAAGGCAACCTGTAGAATGGGAGAAGATAATTGTAAATGTCTTATCAGATAAAGGGATAGTATCAAAATCTATAAAGAACTTATCAAACTCAACACCCCAAAAAAACCCCAAAAAACCCAGTCAAGAAATGGGCAGAAGACATGAGCAGACATTTCTTCAAAAAAGACATTACCAAGTCCAACAGAGGCTTGAAAAAAGCTCAACATTACTCGACATCAGGGAGATACAGATCAAAACCACAATGAGGTCAGAATGGCTGAAATTAACAAGTCAGGAAAAAACAATGTTGGTGAGGATGAGGAGAAAGGGCAACCCCTCTTGTAGGTAGGAATGCAAACTGGTGGTGCAGGCGCTCCAGAAAATAGTATGGAAGTTCCTCACAAAGTTAAAAATAGGGCTACACCCAGCGATTACACAACTGGGTATTTCTCCAAAGGACACAAACAGTATTTTGAAGGAGCACATGCACACCATAGTTATAGCAGCAATGTGCACAATAGCTAGGATATGGAAAGAGCCCAGATGGCCATCGGCAGATGGATGGATAAAGATGTGGTGTCTATGGACAATGGCATACTACTCAGCCATCAAAAAGAATGAAATGTTGCCATTAGCAATGATATGGATGGAACTTGAAGGTATTAAGTGAAATAAGTCAGTCAAAGAAAGATAAATACCATATCATTTCATTCATATGTGGGAACTTAATTTAATTTAAACAAAACAGATAAAGGAACCTAGGGGAAGAGAAAATAAGATTAAAACAGTGAAGGAGGCAAAGCATAAGAGACTCTTTTTTTTTTTTTTAATTTTCATTTATTTATATTAGTCACAGAGAGAGAGAGAGAGGCAGAGACACAGGCAGAGGGAGAAGCAGGCTCCATGCACCGGGAGCCTGACGTGGGATTCGATCCCGGGTCTCCAGGATCACGCCCTGGGCCAAAGGCAGGCGCCAAACCGCTGCGCCACCCAGGGATCCCAAGAGACTCTCAACAGTAGGAAACAAACTGAGGGTTGCTGGAGGGGAGGGGTAACTGGGTGATGGGCATTATGGAGAGTACTTGAAGTAATGAGCACTGGGTGTTGTATGTAACTGATGAATCACTAAATTCTACCTCTGAAACACTTTATATGCTAATTAAATTGAATTTAAATATTTTTTTTTTTAATTAAATGCTATCTCTCTAACTCTTCTCTGTTTCTATTAGGGCTTTGGGAATTTTATTTTTTATTTATTTTTTTCTAAGTAAACTCTACCACCCAACATGAGGCTCAAAGTCACCGCTCACAAATCAAGAATCACATGCTCTGACTGAGATGCCCCAGGCAATGGGGACTTTAAAGAGCGCTTTTTTTGTTTTGTTTGTTTTTAAGATTTTTTATTTATTCATGAGAGATGCAGAGAGAGAGAGAGAGGCAGAGACACAGCCAGAGGGAGAAGCAGGCTCCACGCAGGGATCCCAACTCGGGACTCGATCCCAGGACTCCAGGATCACACCCTGGGCCAAAGGCAGGTGCTTAACCACTGAGCCACCCAGGGATCCCCAAGAGTGACTGCTTTTTTATTCTTCACTTCATCCTATCACTCTGGTTTGTAGGGGTGTGTAGAGTCTGAATCTGAGGAGATATCTCACTTCCTTTGGAGAAGATTTTCTTTGAGGAAAGAAAAAATAGGGAAAACAAATTTTGTTTACCAAACTTATCCCAGCACATGGTAAGTTATGCAACTTATCTCGTCGTGGTAATGCAGCCTATCACATGCTGGTGACGGGGCTGCAGAACAGTTGCTCTGGTGCTTCTCTGATCTGTTCTAACGTGATGGTCTCAGCATAGAGGATGAGTTTGCTTTACCTCTTGAAAGTAGCATTTGGGCCTTCCCTGGATCCTGACATCATTTATGACTCATTCCAGGGAGAGTTGCTACATCTACAACTAGTCTTACCAGAACTGCCACGCTTCTTACCAATTCCAGGTGAGATGTTGATGTTATACCCTACTTTCCTTTCATCTTAACCTTTTTTTTTTTTTTTTTTTTTTTTTTTGCTTCCTCATGTGGAACCATGAAAATAGATCCCTGATCTCTGTGAATGTTTTTTTTTTTTTTTTTTTTTTTTTTTTTTTTTAGTTCTCTCTTATGTCACTTTGTGAAGTTGAGAGGAGGACAACCAGGAATAAAAATCTCTTTACCATGAACATTGATCTGGGCACAGGTCTAAGACGCAGTCAACTTTTGTTGTTGTCCTTTCCTCTCCAATTTTCTTAAAACACCTTATATAAGGCATAACCACTGGAGTTTAGTTGGCCATAGAAGATTGTTAGTAAAACCAGAGGAAAACGTGTAAAGCCAAATGTTGACAGGTCCTTTCTTATGGATCCTTTTCTTTCTTTTATTCTTTTTTTTTTCTCTTCTTTCTTTTCTTTTTCTTTTCTTTCTTTTCTTTTTCTTTTCTCTTTTCTTTTTTCTTTTTTCTTTTCTTTTCTTTTATCTTTTCCTTTCTTTTTTCTTTTCTTTTCTTTTCTTTCTTTTATCTTTCTTTCTTTTTTCTTTTCTCTACTTTTTTCTTCTTTTTCATCCTTCTTTCCTTCCTTTCCTTTCCTTTCCTTTCTTTTCCTTTCCTTTCCTTCTTTCCTTTCCTTTCCTTTCCCCTTTTCTTTCCTTTTTTTTAATATTTATTTATTTGAGAGAGAACATGCATGCATACTAATGGGGGAAGGCAGAGGGAGAGAATCTCAAGCAGACTCCCCACTGAGCAGAGAGCCCAATGTGGGGCTCTACCCCATGATCCGTGAGATCATTACCTGAGCCAAAATCAACGGTCAGAACCACCCAGGCACCCCTGGACTCTTTACTCTCAATTGTTTGTATTGGTTGCCAAATCTGGGGTAACAAAAATTCTTTCTCATTGTCTTAATATACTAGCTACAGAAACCAAGCTTATGGGAGGAAAAAGAAAAAAAAAAAAAAGCTTCTGCCAAAACAACTTTATGTAAAGGATATTGAGATTTCACAGAATCAACATAAAGACTGGAGAAATTATCATACCAAAATCAGCTCCAGAAAGCTAGAAACCAGAAATTGCAGAAGTTTCTTCCATAAGGGAAATTGTCCGGCTGTGGTGATATAGTTAAATATAATGGATTCCAAATTTTTTTTTCTCATCTTTATTGGCACTTGCATGCTTCTCTTTCAAGATTTAATTGCAGGAAGGGAATATATGATTAATCAGGCTTCGATCACGACTCATTCCCTTTTCTTGGTAGAGAGACAAAGAAATTAGATCTTGGCATATGCAGTGAGAAGCGCTCTCTGGCTCCCTACCCTCTTCACTGCTTTTTCATAAGATGCCTTTTTTGTGTTACATTTGAGAAAAAAAAAAAAAAAGGAACCTGAAATAGTATAGATAGCAATAAAGGGCACCAAAAAGAGAATGAATTGTCAACCTTCTACCTTGGGCTTCATGAATTTCAGGTTCTGCGTGTGTAAAATGGGGACAATGTCTGCCCTGCTAGGCGTCTTATTCTCTGTCTCTCTGTGTCTCTCTGTCTCTCTCCTATCTTAGCCTCTCCCCATAAACCGGTCATGACCATAATAGCCGATCTTTAGTCCTCACTATGTGTCAGGAAGTCTTTTATGGTCTATGTGTTAACTCTCTAATATTTGTAACGATCCCGTGAGATTCATACTGTAATAATCCACATTTTGCAGAATAAAAGACCAAGGCACAGAGAGATAGGTGACTTGCCCAAACTTAAGCATCTAATTGGTAAGGAGCAGAAGCTGTCCCGTGAACCCCGACCGTCTGGTTCCAGATTTGTGTGCTCTTACCTCCCATGTTACCCTGATCCAAATCTTTAAGACTTTGTGCTTGATCTAGGTCTGCTAAAAAGTGGTTTTCTTGCATCCTTCCCTAAAGTACTCTCTGGTCGCATTTCAGGTTTCTCTACAAGTATAATTTGATGTGGGATACAAAGGCAAAAGAAAAAAAATCCATTTCCTGACTGCCTACAGCCCACTGACAAGCCCTTGAAACAGGTGCAGTAACCCTGTAGGAACGCAGCTGCTGAGGACAAAAAGGAATCCGAGCTGAACATTATCATGACCCCCCCCCCCCCCACCAGGGTTCTGTAAATCCTCTTTACTATATAAAAATTCCTTTGGAAACTTTGTTGATCTCAAACCCCCTCCCCCCACCACACACACAGGATACATGTTGGCCTTCATCCCCAATATGACCCTCAATATGACCCATTATCCCCTCCCCCCAATATGACCCACTGATACACATCCAAAGGGTCTCAGGAGTAAGGTTTCATTCAACAATGATGAATGACCTTTTCCCAACAACAGCCAGCCCGCTGGAGGTCCTGGAGAACTTGCTTCCAAAATTCCTGAGACACTTACACTATCCCTGACTCCCTTCGAGCTTGGAAGTAGCGTCTGACAGTCAGCTTAGAGAAGAGGAAATGCTTGGTGTCCAGAAGCAGAGAGACCATCTGGTCACTGCAGGTTCGCCCCCTTGAGAAGATGGTAGGACAGTTTCTAGCACCGCCCACCCCCCCAAGTGTGCATTAGCAACGTCTACCTCATCGGACTCTTGTGGAGATTCCAAGGGGATCGTGCGTGTTAAGTTGCACACCAGCACGTTTGTGATAGGCTTTTAATAAATTTCAAGTCTACCTAACTCTACACACCCTTGTTTTCCCCCTGCGTGCAGTGACCTACGCTAATTAGTAGGCCATATCGTTTTAAGGTTTTGGCTTTACATGATTATAACTATAGACTTGATTTAAATCAGAGTTTCCTTTAAAACTGTCCTTAACTAATCCTATTTATACAGATACACTAAATGCAATCAATTTTGACAGTTACCTAAGTTAAAGTTTTAATTACTCTCAGTAAGTGTATTAACTCTACAGTGGTTTCACCTCAATTCCTTAGAAATTCCATAACAATGCCCAAGAACAAAAGATATTAACCATTCGCTGTTAGACATAGCATGCGGATTCTTAAGAAATTCTATGACTGCAAATCAGATAAAATATAACAATAAATAAATTAAGGAGAACAGGGATTATTTTACAGTAACGTTCATTTCAATTTGAGTAGGGTATTTAAATTTTTATATGGCATAAACATTAGACCTAAGCATAATCCAACACTTATATCAATAACTGTTCTGGTTCCTCTTGAAAAAGTGTGGATTAGATAGCACACCTGAAGTTACATATATTACGGCTTAATCGAGGTTTAGGGACTAGGTGTGGAGAGAGAGGAAGTTGAAAATTATAAATCAGGATTTTTAATACTCACTTTCACATGCATCACTACAGATAGGGCATATTATATATTAATTTTTCCTATTTTTATAGATGAAGACTTACGTTCGTAGAATAATTAATGCTCTAGGCAAACCCACACAGATAAAGTGCTATGTTGTTTAAAAAATATATATTTATTTAGTTGAGAGAGAGAGAGCACAAGTGAGAGGGGCATAGGGGGAGACGGAAAAGCAGATGTGGGGCTCGATCCCAGGACCCCAAGATCGTGCCCTGAGCCCACGGCAGCTCTTAACCGACCGACCGAGGCATGCAGGCGCCCCAGTGTTACGAAGCGTTAGAGACAGTATTTATAATGATAACACTTAGTGTCTGTAACGTTCCAGACACTATCCTAGAGGTTCAAGGTATAAAAGTAAGCAGAGTTCTTGGTTTCACAGTTTTGCTTTGTTTTGTTTCTTTTTTGTTTCTGAGTGAAGATGAGCAATAAAGTAATCAGTGGATAAACAACTAGCATGACCTTTCGAATGATTCGTGCTGTAATGTAAATAAAGCTGGAAGAGGGGCTAGATCACGTTGAGGAAAGGGCTTATATTTTAATCATCTTACAGTTTAGCTATAAAATGCTTTTCTGAAATGTGAAATCTGAGCATTATTCTAAAGAATGTGAAGTATTAAGTTATGAGAAGCCCTAAGTGCAGGTGTTCTTAAGTTGAGACCTTGGTAGAAAAAAAACCTTGGCATGTTCCAAGAATTTCAAGACCGGTGTAGTGGGACCAGGGTGAGCAGGGGGAGAAATGACAGGAACTGATGTCAGTGAAAGAGGGAGCAGCCAAATTCCATGCAGTAACTTTGAATAATTTGAGCCAAGAAGTGAAATGATTTTTGTTTTTAAAAGACGGGTGCATTATTGGATATCACAGTTCCTTGATATCTCTTGGTTTTCCATAATTCTTACATTGATCATTCTATAATTTCTGGTCCCTAAAAAAAGAGATGACACTCCTACCCCAACAGGTTGTTAATAGATGGAAGATTTGCAGAGGTTTGAAGAGGGTTAAGAGAAAAAAAAATAAGGCATAGTAAATTTTTATCTGTTCTTACTATGAGTCCTTGGTGACTTTGTCTTTATTTGCATGATACAGATTTCCATGAACTAATAGTTTTGGCCAGAAAGTATGAAGAAGCTTCCTAATGTATCTGGTGGGTTTCAGATATAGTCTTTGCCCCTATAAACCAATCTCTCGTTTGTAAACAGAGTCAAGCACCTGGGCCAATACAGCGACCCTCTCCCCTGCCTCTTGGTTTAATGGCCCGAGAAATCCCACACGAAGATGAGAATGTTCCACGGCTATATTTCTACATTGGGGCATTCTTCCATTTGGGACCAAGGCTTCTACACTTACTGAACCAAAGGATAAAGAAACAGAAAGCAGAAATTTCTCGGTGGAGTCATTAGGTAAAATAGTGCCAAGAGCCACTTTCACGTCTACCTTTTAATTCCTGGATGCAAAGTCACATAGCTAAGGTCGACTTCACCTCATATTACTCACTTACCTAGGGCATACCTTACAGCCTTCAAATCAGAACCACATGTTTATAGGGTCTTTCCTCCTGCTTGTTATTCTTAAGCTTTCAACAGGCCGCTCCTCGGGTCTGTGAAAACAGCTTTCTCCAGGTGGGTTGAGATAGCAAAGCTAATGCAGGCCGTAATGTTTTGAATCCACAGTGCATGCATCTATGTGGATAAATGAAAAAAAAAAAAATCCATACATGTGTTCGTGATTCTTCTGACTTAAATTGGCCAGGTCTTGTAGTTCTGTTCTGTAGGCTGACTCCTCTGGGACCAGCCCTTGGTTTCCTGTGCCAGCTCTGCTGGCATCTGGCTCTGGCTGTGGACTTCGACGAGGTCAGGAGGGAAGGTGGGAGTATGTTCTGTTTAGCAAAGAAGTGTAGTGGGATTTAGATGTCCGAAGGCCCTTTCCTTGACTGTGTTAGATCAAACGTTCCCATCCTGTATCTCAGAGTCCCCGTCTTTCCACTCCACTCTCAGAAAATCGGACAGATTGAGCACTTAATTGATTTGGCAACTTTACACCCTTTATATTCAGACTCAGAGAATGTCCCACAGTCGTTGAAACTGGTAAATAGTCTTTCTTCTCCTGTACTGAATTAGGCCTTAAAAGCATTTATTTTATCCATTCTTCTATGAAGCCCTTATTTTTGTTAGAAGGAGCACCCTAAGCCAGTTTGTCTTTATCCTTCAATGCCACACTAAATGTCCTAAGGTACTCTAACTCCCATATCTTGTCCTCTGTTTGTACTACTTTCCATACCACTATCACCATAAATTTTCTAATCACAATGCCATCACAAAGACATTACCAGAGTCCCATATTCCCATTTTGATAATCTGGGTTTTTTTTTTTTTTTTTGGGGGGGTCCACTCCTGGCATCAATGTATAAAGTTCCCATCAGGAAAATAAGTGTAGATTCAAAAGGATAATAAAAACAGCTCAATAGAAGGACTATTATGAGGATGTGGACAGAGTTAATGAAAACCAACAAAGGTTGATGAAGCCCCCTGGGGCTAGCCACAGAATTAAGCAACCGCTCTTGGTTAATGCCATTAACTAAATTTAATTTTAGAGGGACAAGAGGTGAGAGCTGTTAGCGGAACCTGAGAGCAATCTGGTTATGAAGAATCATCAATCAAGAGATAAGATATTTTTTTAAAGATACTTATTTATTTTGAATGAGGGAGGGGCAGGGGGAGACAGGGAGAAAAGCAGACTCTCCGCTCACCGTGGGGCCCCACTTGGGGCTCAACCTTATGGCCCTGAGATCACGACCTGAGCCGAAACCAAGAATCAGCCGCTTAACCTACTGAACCACCCAGGTGCCACGAGGGACATGTTTTTGAATAGAGGAAATGATTCACTAACAGCCCAGAATCCAGAAAGGAAGGAACCTTTTTATCCCACTCTCCAATCTTTAGCTTGTACTTATCATTGGTCAAAACCAAATAGAAATCAGAGAACAAAACAACCGTAAAAATAACACTTTCCAGACACTCTTGGTAGAAGAAGGTGGAGAATATGCAAAATGGATCTTGAACTTGCAAAATAAGCCTAGCACAGCCTTCCTTCCCTTCTCTGCGTGGTGTTCTAGCAATGTTCACAAAAAGGACAAATTGCTAAATAATTCTCACTCAATCTCGGACTTTGCAATTTTAGGTGTCCCAGTCTAGGGACTCTGAAGCTAAGCCACAAATTTACATACATCCTGTGGGAGCTGTTCCGCAGTAGGATCAGTGAGCTTTAGAGTCATTTTTCAGGGACAGTGTTTTGTTATTGATTTTGTAAAAAAAACAATCAGGCAAGATGGACATTAAAATACATCCATTGACTGAAATAGCGGTGGCTTTGGTAGCTCCTATATAGACTGTAATTTAAAATCAACGGTCAAGACAATGCTCCAGAGAATCCCTTATCCTGCCTGTCTCTTTTCATGCTCTCTATAATAGAATAGAAATAAAAAGAACAGGATTTGGGTATAATTCACTTTAGGAAATACATTTCTACCTATCCTATCATTATTACCTGGTTGGAAAATTAAATATGTTTCTCACAGGCATTCCCAAGGAAGTGTCTATAATTTAGTAAGGTGGTTAAAAAATAAACCGGGCAGCCCTGGTGGCTCAGTGGTTTAGCTCCACCTTAGGCCCAGGGTCTGATCCTGGTGACCCGGGATCAAGTCCCACATCGGGCTCCCTGCATGGAGCCTGCTTCTCCCTCTGCCTGTGTCTCTGCCTCTCTCTCTCTCTCTCTATGTCTCTCATGAATAAATAAATAAATAAATAAATAAATAAATAAATAAATAAATCTTTAAAAAATAATCCAACATAATTCATTCACTATCTAGTCTAGTACTGTTGAGGGTTGGCTTTAAAAAGCTATGAAACTTTTATATGCGTCCCTTAAAAGGTTAATTAACTGACCCCCTCACACACAGGGTATCGATACAGGAACTCATATTGCTGATGTGGGGGCACTGGACATCAAAATTGCACTTTTTTTTATTCGTGTTAAGTTTTTTGTTCTGTTTTAATTTCCAGATAGTTAACATACAGCGTTATATTAGTTTCGGATGTACAATATACAATTCTGTACATTACGCACTGCTCATCATGATAAATGTACTTTTTCATCCGTGTCGCCTATTTTCCCCATCTCCCCACCCACCTGCCTTCTGATAACCATCAGCTTGTTCTCTGTAGTTAAGACTCTGTTTCTTGGTCTGTCTCCCTTGCTCTCTCTTTTTTTCCCTTCATTCTGCTTATTTTGTTTCTTAAATTCTACGTGAGTGAGACCATGTGGTATTTGTCTTTCTCTGATGTATTTTGCTTAGTGTTATGCTCTCTAGCTCCATCTATGTTGTTGAAAATGTCAAGATTACATTCTTTTGAGAGGCTTAATAATATTGTTGAAGATCTATCTATCTATCTATCTATCTATCTATCTATCTATCTATCTATCATCTACATATATCACCTCTTCTTTATCCACTCCTCTATCATTAGACACGTGGGCTGCTTCTATAATTTGGCTGCTCTAAGTAATGCTATGGTAAACATAAGGGTCCTATATTCCTTCTATATTAGGGTATTTGTATTTTTTTGGTAAATACCCATAGTGTGATTGTAGATCATAGGGTAGTTCTATTTTTTAACTGGTTTGAATCACTTCCATACCATTTTCCACCTTGGCTGTACCAGTCTGCATTCCCACCCACAGTCTAGAGGGTTCATTAACTACATATACTCACCGGCGTTTGTTGATTCTTGTGTTTTTCATTTGAGCCATTCTGACACGTGTGAGGTGGTATCTCATTGGGGTGTTATTTTGGATTTCCCTGATGATGCGTGATGTTGAGCATCTTTTTGTGTGTCTGTTCGCCATCTGTCTTCTTTGGAGAAATGTCTGTTCGTGTCTTCTGCCCATTATGTGATCGGATTATTATTTTTTGGGTGTTGAGTTGTACAAGTTCTTTTTGTATTTTGGATACTAAACCTTTATCACTTATGTCATTTGCAAATATCTTCTCACATCCCATAGGTTGCCTTTTAGTTTTGTTGGTTGTTTTCTTTGCTATGCAGAAACTTTTTTTTATTTTGATATAGTCCCAATAGTTTATTTTTGCTTTTATTTTCCTTGCCTCAGAGGACGTATCTGGAGAAATGGTGCCCTGGCCAATGTTAGAGAAATTACCGCTTGTGGTATCTTCTAGAATTTATACGGTTTTGGGTCACACATTTAGGTCTTTCATCCATTTGGAATTTATTTTTATGTATGGTGTAAAAAAGTGGACGAGTTTCATTATTTTTTTGCATGTAGCTGTCTAATATTTCCCAATACCATTCGTTGAAAATACTTTTTTCCCATTGGGTATTCTTTCCCGCTTTCTTTGTTGAAGATCACTTGATCATATAATTGTGGGTTTGTTTTCTGGGCTTTCTATCCTGTTCCATTGATCTACATGTGTAGTTTTGTGCCAGTTCCAAAGTGTTTTGATTACTACAGCTTTGTAAAATAACTTGAAATTTGGGATTGTGACACCCCAGCTTTTTTTTTTTTGTATAATAGAATAGGCTACTTGAAGATCAGTCTGTACTAGGATATTTTACCAAACTGCTTATTTTACAGCTTTCTGAGCCTAACATGAGCTCCCTCACCTGCCTTTTATTCCTTTATCCTTATTCCAAGCTTCCTGGTTCATAAACAGGTGCCTGAAGTATGAGATTGGATTTTTTTTTTTTGATTTGTGTATTTTGCAAAGATAAGAAGGGGATTCTATAAAGTGTGAAGTATTTTATTTATTGGTTTTGAGCAGGCTCCGAGGGGTTTGTAAAATACTTTTTAGAAGAGAAAGGAGAAAATGCTCCATTCTCAGTAATTTCCCATGGTCTTCAGGATGGTGTGCCTTAGGAGAGCACCTGGCATTTCAAAGGAAACAAGCAGCAGAGGTCTTCAGAATTAAATCATCTGGAGTTCCCTGAAGCTTCCTCCCTGCTTCCAGTTTCTGCTAAGGCCCATGTGGGTTCAATGTCTCCTTGGATTTCTACATTCTTTTATTAAATACCATCTGTTGGATAGAGAGCCCAAGGGATCAGAGCCACCTTAAACCTTGATACTCACTGCTGCAATGTTTGGACGGCTTCATTTGTTGACTTAGTATTTTTTTCTTTATATTTTTGTGACCTTTTTTTGACAGTCATTAGTAATTTCATCACTAAATGCATAATACTTCCAAATTATGCCACAGTGTATGTTATTATAAAAACTCTCCAGCTCTCTGAGTATAACTGGCCTACACTTTGAGGAATTTTGCAAGTCCAATCTGCTAGAAATCTAACTTTCTTTCTTTCTTTCTTTCTTTCTTTCTTTCTTTCTTTCTTTCTTTCTTTCTTTCTTCTCAGTGAGTTATGTGTGAGAATTAGGATAAATTAAATATCTATCTTGGGGAATGCAGTTCCATCAAAATGCAAATCAATTGATTTGGAAGTTTGTGCAAAAGGGAGTAGGGAGGACTACATTTGATAAAATGTTTGTTCCAAGACAAGCAATTCAGTTCTCATGTGTCTCTGAAATAATTTGGAGAACTCAGCCTTTTTTTTTTTTTTTTTTAAGATTTCTTATTTGAAGTCATTTACATGTTCTCATAAGAGCAGTTACAATGAACCGGGGTGTGGCTCTCTCCTGTGGGCCAACTGTGAGGAAATGGTGAGACGTTGCCCTTAATGTTCTTAAGAGGCCCATTTTCATTTTAGAGGAGTTCTACAAAGAAATATTTTAATTATGTCAAAGATTTTAACAAAGGTTCTTACTAACTCACCCTTAATTCTGTATTTGCTCTAAGGCTATTTCTCATTTTGAAAATTTTTGTTGGCTTCAGAAAATCACTTTGGCTCTTTTTCATTTACTCTAGGCTCTTCTAGAAACAGAACTTTTTTTCCCCCTTTAATTTGTCTTTCTTCTAACTATCTGTCAATGCAGCCAAAAGAAGCCAGTTGGATTTTGCAACACTGGCTGAAAATTGCTTTGGCTAACTGTGCGTGTTCACTAGGAAGTTTTTCTATCTTCTAAGTTACACCAACCTCTAATGGCAAATCTCACTGTTCTTCATTCCTCCACGAAGTCTCACCTTCCAGCCCCTCTGCCACCACCCACCCACTCCATCCTAAAGTCATTGCCACACGTTGTAGGTTTTAGTTTTGGTACCGCCTCACATCTAGTATTGGCTTTTGATTCAGTTATTTATTGCCTTGAAGAAAAAAAGAAAAAAATAAAGCTGTCCAAAAATCAGTGACTCTAGAACAGAAAGGATTTATTATTTTTCACAATTTTGTTGATTGCCAACCTAGTCAATTGTTTGGTTTTCTCCAGGAATTACTTCTGAAGCTTTAAATATTTGATAGTTTGGGGCTGGAGGACCCATTATGACTTGCTTCATATGCATTTGTTTACACAGGCTGCAGGCCATGCTGCCTCAGTGTTCCTCCCTTTGACCTCTCTTCCTCTCAGTTAACTAAACTCCGCTTCTTGACAGCAAGGTGGTTTCCAGATTTCAAGACATTTATATTATATCATATTCTCTCTTGCATATTTTCTAACAAGAAAATTATAATCAATCTGATCTTAACTTCTGTGTAATAGGTCTTCCCTTGCAGGCCTCCCACACATTTGGCTGCTTTTTGAATGGTTTCTTTATGGATGTTTTTCAGTAATTTTATTTTAATGTGACTTGTTGCATGCAGTGTGTGTGTGTGTGTGTGTGTGTGTGTGTGTATGTGCACATTTGTGTGCATGTGTGCTTTTTTTTTTTTTTTTCTTCCTAGCTTCTTGGATCTGTTGTTTTTGTAGTTTTCATGAGATTTGGAAAAATTCATCCATAATTCCTTCAACTTCTTCCCCTACTACTCACCTCTTCTTTAGGACTCTAATTATACATCAATTACATCGTTATTAGTTTTTTCAGTTACCTTTGTATGAATGTTTCAGTTTTTATAGTTTCTATTGATGTATCTTTAAGTCCACTGATCTTTCTTTCTGTAGTCTCTAGTCTCCGGTTAATTTTATCCAGTTGAATTTTTATTTCAGATACTGTATTTTTCATCTCTGAATTTAAAAAAAAACTTCTATTTCCTATTTCAATATGTCTATGATGTCTTTTAAGCTCTACCATATATTTATGATAATTATTGGGATATCTTAATCTCTGGCTCCTGAATTTTTGTCATTCCCCACCCCTTACCTTACCCTCACCCCTTTAACTTATTCTTGTTTTGGTTAAGGATCCTATGTTCCTGTTTCTTGGCATGTGTGGTAAATTCGCATTGGATGTTTTAACCTTGTAATGTCTGGAATTTGTTATGCTTCCTTTAAATAATGTGTATTTGTCTGAACACTGAGGTTTTGGGGACTCGGTTTCACCTCTCCAAGTCCTCTTTTTGTATTTTACTAAAAAGTCTCAGGGAAGGCTTCGTTCTAGGGATAGGCCATCCCTACTATAGAATGTGGTATATCTGGAGGCTCTCTGGAATGCTAAGGGAATGCTGACCATGCAGAGCAAGAACAGCTCCCCAGTATGTGCGAGCTCTTAGAGTGGTTCAGCCTGGCTTTATGGAGATGCACCGTGTGCTTTCACAGCCTCATACTTACTGGTGACTCAGAAACACCTCTCGAGAGTTCTGGCTTGCAAATTCTCACCACTTCATCCTTCCAGTACTCTGATCAACTGTACTCTTCTCAACTCAGAGAAACCACTGTGCTGAGAAAAATGCTTCTAGGCATAAATCTCAGGGTCACAACAGTTGTTTTATAGATTTCTGTTCTGCTTCCAGTTGTTCACAGCACGAGGATAATCTGCCCGTTATGCCACATGTTCCAAAGCAGAAGGCCCCCTAGTAATAACGTCATTAATGTTTTCTCTTTTACACACACACTCACAAATCTGAGAAGGTTGAAAATAGTTTGCTCCTTATCATTGCCATCGTTTTCTCCGGACCATTTTCATCTCAAGAAATATTTTTTTTTCAAGAAATAATTTTAAATATTCTTAGCTTAGTATTAAAAATGCTATTTATTTTGTCAAATTCAAGATATGCTTTGCTGGTAATTGCAATTAATGACATGCAGATGTTAGTCCCCGAACACATTTCATTTCATTTCATTTCATTTCATTTCATTTCATTTCATTTTCTTTTTCTTTCTTTCTTTCTTTCTTTCTTCTTTCTTTCTTTCTTTCTTTCTTTCTAGTAGGCCTTCATGCCCAGAGTGGAGCCCAAAATGGGGCTTGAACTCACAACCCTGAGATCAAGACCTGGGATGAGATCAAGAGTTGGATGCCCAACTGACTGAACTACCCAGAGGTCCCCCTCCACACATTTAAAATATGATTATGATAAAAATATTGAATGCCTTCTATTCTTGATGATAAACATTTATATTCCTTCTCCAATTTTCTGTGGTTCTTCAATAGTGTTTTGAGAATACTTTAGCTTTTAATGTTACCTCGCTTCATGGCAAACCATGAGTAGACAAGTAGATATTGAAAGGAAATGATTATTCCCCCATCCCTTCTTCTCCCTCACCCCTGACATTCTTTATCTATGTCAAAGCACAAATTATTATTTAACGTGATAGATGCAATGCAATGTATTGTGTAGCTACAGTTTTTTGGAAAGTCAATCTTTTAGGAATTGTTTTTCAAATCTTCAATAAATCTTTTCTTTAAATTTCAACAATAACAACAGAAGACACAAATTATTTTTCTACTTGTACACTCTTCAGAAGTACAGGCCAAATTTCACACTGGGCTTCAGGTATGCATAGAATGGGATAGCAAATCACAATTTACAGTTGGAAAGCCTCCTTAATTATCCAGGAACTACTGGAGCAAGTCTATGTATGGCCCTTTTAACTTTCAGCTCCACATATTCTGTAACTTATTAACATCAGATTATTAATGTAAACTATAACTCTCATGTCTCAGCCCTTGATTCATTTTGTCCTCTCAGCTTAGATGTTCAAAATAGTAAATTAAATTTCTAGAAGATGTCCACTTGAAAAGAAACTAGTTAAAATTTTCTTTCCTCCATAAAGAATGCTCCTTCTCAATCACCAACTATAATTTTCCATGATATGTTACTATAATTTCTTAATTGGCTGGGGCAGATTATCTGCAAAGTTCAGGTGTACAAGGCGCATTTCCCTTAGCATCTGGGAAACACCAATTGTGAGTTAAAGATAGGATGAGTTCTGCATTGCTTTCCTATTTATTTATTTATTTATTTATTTATTTATTTATTTGGGTTTTGTTTACAAATACCTAATATATTCTGTATAATTAAATGTTTCACAAGCAGCACTATGGTGTATATTTTCTTCATTTTCTCTTGGAAAGAAGAAGATACGATAAGATCTCGGTCATTAGTACTGCTACTAATTCTTAGAGCTAACATTTATTTTATACTTGCAAAGTGCTAGATACTGTTCTCAGGATTTTTTGTGAAAAACTCATTTGAAACAATAACATTATAAGGTATGTTTGATTCCTTTCTCTTATTTTATTTTATAAGTGAGAGAACCAAAACTCAGAGACCCCAAAAGTTGCCCAGCAAGACTGGTAAATGCTGAAACCAGGGTTAGAACCCACACTATGCACCACAACTGTGATGAGCTAATGTGCCCACTTTGTGTCAGTTAGGAGGGACAGAAATGACCATTGTTAAGTTCTTTTACTTAAAATGTCTGAACTAAATCGTTGATGCATAAAATATGGTAAATGTTAAAATGATGACATACAAGTGCAAAAAATATGCTGTAAGTTTGTAGAACTATAATTGGCCAGAAATTACTTTAGTTTGTTGTGTAATTAATTGCCTCACCTTACTCATCTATGAACAGGAACTGTTTCTATCAAATATTCAGTGCCTTTGTATATGTAATTTAGGCCTTGTATCTGATAGGCATTTAATAAATATTTATTGAAACATAAAGATGAATAAACAAAAGTAAATACATATATAAAACTTTGTCCTAAAAAAAATAAATAAATAAAATAAAATAAAATAAAATAAAACTTTGTCCTTATGTAAATATTCAGAATGATTGAGGTAAATTACAATTTTCAAAGATGTGTGTATTCTAAACTCTATCTGTGTGTGTGTGTGTGTGTGTGTGTGTGTGTGTGTGTATTTCAGGGAGATGAAAGTACTATGATTCTAAATGATTAGAATTACTGTTCTTCATCCACCTACTGATACTTAATTATGACTTAAAGTCGCCCTTTAAGTTGCCGTTGAATTAAATGGCATTTTTTGACCCTCAGAATTTTTTTTTTTAAAGTTATTTCTGGCATTTCCCATGTATACTGATAGCAACTGAATTCAGAATATAAGTGATCCACTGGCTCTGAGCTGTCTCTGTGTGCCTAATAATAGGTATATCTTATTCTGTGTGATATCACATCTTTAATCTGGGACATCTATTGTGTAGAAAATTAAAATCTGCATTCATCAGAATAATCATGATAGTACTTTGGAATTGGTCGTAGTTTCTATCCATGGGCTTCACTAAAGCATGGAAGTATTAATTAGATTTTATCGGATTATATTTCCTTTAAAATATGTGTTCAAAAGGATCAAGATATCTTTATATTTTCCAAGAGACTAGAAATACACAAACGATCATGAAAGAAAATACTACCGTTTTTCTCTTTTGAGAATATTTGAATCTCTTAACTGACAAAGCGTATTATCTTCCTAATAGACTCTCCATATATAAGATCAAAATATTTAAGGTTTCAGGGGCACCTGAGTGGCTCCATCAGTTAAGCATCTGGCTCTTGATCTCAACTCAGGCCTTGGTCTCAGGGTTGTAAATTCAATTCCCCCACACTGGGCTCCGTAGTAGGTGAGGAACCTACTTAAAAAATAAATAAATAAATAAATAAATAAATAAATAAATAAATAAATAAATAAATAAAATTTAAAAAAAAAGGGTCCCTGGGTGGTTCAGTCAGTTAAGCTGATATTCTTGGTTTCAGCTCAATCTCAGGGTGATGAGATAGAGCCTCATGTTGGGCTCCATGCTCAGTGCAGAGATGGAGATTGAGATTCACTTTCCCTCTCCCTTCCCCTCTTGCACCTCTCCCTTAAAACAAACAAACAAACAAATAAATCAAATAAATCAAATATTTTTTTAATATATTTTTTTTTTTTTTATTTATTTATGACAGTCATACAGAGAGAGAGAGAGAGGCAGAGACACAGGCAGAGGGAGAAGCAGGCTCCATGCACCAGGAGCCTGACGTGGGATTCGATCCCGGGTCTCCAGGATCGCGCCCTGGGCCAAAGGCAGGCGCCAAACCGCTGCGCCACCCAGGGATCCCCAAATATTTTTTTAAAAAGACTTTCCTTCTTTAAAAAAAAAGAATTTAAGATTTCATTAAGATAAAATGCCTGTTTTATATTCCCAGAGAGGAAATCAACTATTACCGGCCAATACTTCTTTTTAGTTCATGTTGTTCTTGACTTCAACTCCAAATATTTCGTTATCTAGCCTAGCACTGTGAGCTTCTGAAAGATTTTTAGTCACATCTGTGTTTTAAGAATAATTTGCTATATTTTGTATTCAAATTTTATGAGAAAAATATTATGTGAAAAAAATTCCTGTGACTCTCGATTAATGTTCAAACATGCTTTCTTTCATCCTAGAGCTTTCCTAGGTTAAACATTTGTCTTTAACACATAAGTTAAAAAACATAAGTAACACTTAATAGTTAAGACTGAGCATCTGAATTAAAGCCTCTACTCTGTTCATTATGTGTGGTTTGATTGAGGACAAATCACTTCCAATGTTTAAGTCCAAATTAGCTTATCTTAAAATAGGTATGTACACCTCGTGGGTTTGTAGGGATATTCAGATAAGATTATGGATGTAGAGGTCTTAGCACATAAGGAACAATAAGTGTAGGTGCTCACAGCTATGATTTACCCCCTTCCTAGTTCTCTGGGGTCATCTTCCATCCACCATTACCTAACTCATTCTGCTTCAGCAACAGTGGAACACTTGCTGTTCCTCTAAATGACCGATTGTCTTATGGCACTTTCTACAGTGATGGGAAGGCACTGCCCTGTGCGGTTTCTGCTAGCGACCTGTGGCTACTGTGTACTTCAAATGTGTGTAGTGCCATCAAGGAACATAGTTTAATTTTATTTAACTTTACTTATTTTCAGTATAAATAGCTAGTGACTCCCCTTATTTTCCAGTACTGCTCTAAAGCACCAACTACCTTTTTGTTTGCTGCTCTTCTGCCTTTAGTGCTTATACATTTGCTTGCCCATGTCCTTCAAGTGTTTTTTCAGGCATCACTTTCTCAGAGATCCCCTCTTTGACCAGCTTATATAAAATAGCAGTACATGTTCAGGTAGTCATCCCATATTATCCTCATAGAAGTTTAACTATCTGATAAAACTGTGGTTTTGTTTTTGTTACCCTAGAGTAAAAGTTACATGAGAACGTGGATTTTTGTATAATTCTTTTCACTGTTTCATCCCAATACCTAGTATCTGGCTGATAGGGGGCACTCAACACATATTTGTTAAATAAGGAAATAACCGAATAGATCCCATTTCTATCGTTACTCGGACTCCTCCTCTTTTCTCAAGACCTTCTTCTTTCAGCTCTAGTTACAGGTTTCCAGTGTAAAGTTTGCAAACTCATAACCTGTAATTGTATGCAGAAACAGATATATTTATTTTAGACACTGCAGTAGTTATGATAGTAGCTGCCAACCTTGAAAATAAAGAAAATTGATGGGGAGGCAGTTATGATGGTTAGTTAGGCAAATAAGGCTGTGGACAGGGTGGGAGTTGACCTGTAGAATCAGGACAGTTGGCTTGTGAAGAAGCTGAGGAACAGTCAGAAGGAAGTCCTGAGCAATAGTGGTGGGATAAGAGGCACCAAAGTCACAGGTAAAAAAAGCAAGGGCAAAACTGCAATAAGATAGGATAAACTCATGCTATGTGAAAAAAAAAAAAAGAAATTACTAGGGCATTATTAATAGAGGTTAAGAAAGAAATCTGTCTTTAATGAGGTTGAGGCAATAGACAAGCTGACAAGACATCAAAGAGGCTTCCAACATGCATGAGACCCTTCATGGGATGGAATTCTAGGAGAATTGAGTCCAGTGAGAACACTATGGAGACTGAAATTTGGGATATGTCTGCTGGAGAGATGAGTAGATGAGTTCAGAAAAATAGAGAAGATAACTTGTAGAAGAAAGGTAAAAGAAGGTGCTCTGGGAATATGCAAAACTGTAGAGAAATGGAGTCATGTTAAAGGTGAAGGGTCTTGATGCAGATTGCCTGGACTAACTAGTTCTGGCACTTGCTAACGGGGTGCCTTTGTTCAGTAACCTAGATATTTGATAATATCTCTGTAGTTGTGAAATGAGGACTATAATAATATCCACTTCAAAAAAAAAAATAATATCCACTTCATAGAGTTGTGGTGAGGTCACATAAATTCATGCATGTAAAATGCTTAGGGAAATTCTTAGTTTACAGAGAGTGCTCAGGCCATGATGGTAGAGAATACCAGAGATATTAGGAGAGTAAAATTCCTTTTAACCAACTAGAAGCAAAAATTTTGCAGAATGTCAGTGAACCCTGTGCAGGAGAGCGTTTTAAAGAGAATGAAGTCAGATGATAAAAATCACTTCGAGTACTTAATTTGGTTTCAGAGGTGATTCTCACAGCTACTCCGTGTGAGATGAAACCATAAGCATCCATTTCTAGATGAGGAGATGGAGGCTATAAATATTAAATGTGGAGCTGGAGTTCTAGTCCAGGCCGGTACAACTCTAGAGCACATGCTCCTAACCTACATTTCACACTTCCCAGAAGGAAGGTGAGACAGTATCACTGGACTAAATCTGAGTGCTGGCAGGGCTCATCCCTTCTGGAAGCTAGGGGAGAATCCGTTTCTTTACTCTTTTGCTTCCAGAGGACCCCGGCATCCTTTGGTTCTGAATTACTCTAATCTCTGCTTCTGTCATCATATGGCCTTGTCTTTATCTCCGACCTCTGATGCCCCTGCCTCCATCTATAAGAGCACTTGTGATTACATTGGGCCCCCACAGATAATCCAGCATGTTCTCCAACCTCACACTCTTAATCACATCTGCCCAATTCCTTTCACCATGTAAAATAACATATTCAAATATTCCAGAGATTAGGACATGGACTTCTTTGAGGGGCCGTTATGTATCCTATCACACAGTCCATATCTCTAAACTAGTGTATGCATTTTTCTAAACTAATGTGTTCAGATAATTCTCCCTGTTGGTAGGAGACTAGAGAATCTCTGTTGACAATATGTCCTGAGGGAAAATGAAAAAACAAACAAACAAACAAACAAACAAACAGATCTGTGAACTGTAAGAGCAGCAGAGTACCTGCCGGGGTCCTGTGGTGGTACAGTGCTCCATGAAAGAGGATTTGTTTCCAGGTACCTGTGAGACAGCTCCTGCTGTGGGCATGGGAAGGGGCAGTTCCAGGCGACTTTACAGGTGGACAGAGGGAAGGAAAATGTAGAAATTGAAGGTATTAAAGGCCCTTCTCTAGATCTGAGAAGGTCTGGTAATGCCTGAGGAAGGTCCCTGTAAATATTCTTGGACATGTAACCAACCAACTTTAATTCACCTTCCACATGCCCTAAGTAAAACCCACTCTTTTCCTGAGTTTCATACAATTTAAAAGTATTTGCACTGGAAGTAACTCATTTAAAACTCACAGAAATCCTAGTGAACCAAGACTCCCTTTTGTCAGTTTTTGTTGTTTTTGTCGTTATTTGGTATTGAGCAAGGGAACAGAAGCTATATGATTTTTTCTAAGGTTACATAGCTAGTATGTAGTAGGGCCCGGTCACAATTTATGAGTTTATATCTTATATTTTCTGCTATCTCAGATTAAATCTAGTGGTCCTCCATTACACTCAATCTTGCATACACCTTCAGCTGCATTCCTTTTGCTTGTTCAGAAAAAAAAATTTTAGCAAAAATAAACTTTCCGCTTTCTCTGACCTCAATGATATGGTTGGACATGGCTAGAGGAAACTTCATCATACTCATAACTCCATGATGTTTAGCCTCAAATATGCCATTGGTGCTATCCATAAATCCTGCTTTCTTAATTTGGTACATTCCCTTTTCCTACCTATGAGGTGACTATTTCATACTTTCTTTATTCTGACCTCAAACTTCAAAAGTTCCTTCTCATCCAGAGTCTCATCTGATGAGAAATCAACCAACCAGAAGAAAACTTTCAAAAGCACCTTCATCTGAGTCCCCAAAGTGTATTTATTTATCTAGAAATACAGTGCAGACACTGAACAATCAGAATTTCCATTGGTCATAAACCATCACTTCTGGCTCATGAATATTAAGCAGTGTGGCCACCACCTCAGGCCACCAAGATTCAGTTACAGGCCATGTTCTTCATGCACGTTCTGCTTGCCTTCCACTGCTCTCTGTGAGGAAGTGACACAGAGGGGGAGCCGGTGAGTGAGCTCATTAATGAGGAAAGCAGGGCCTGTGTTATGTTGGGCTTGTCTGGCTAATAGGTAGAATTTGGAACTAGTTGTCTGATTTCTAGTACTGGCCTGGCCATGTGTGTACAGCTTGTGTGTAACCTTGAATATAATTTGGTTTCCCCTCTCCTAACAGAGTTGATACTAATGCCCATATCATATGCTTATTGAGTGGATCAAATGAGATGATTCATGTAAAATGCTCAGACTAGCCCCCGGGAAAGAACACACCAAGTTTAGCTATAAATTCTATTGCTTCCTGGCTCCTGTGATCTTGAGTAAGGCAATTTTTCTTAGCCTCTACCTTTCCTGTATCAAGAACTCAGGAAGTTTAAGTAGATACCGGATCCCTTGGGAGGTTAGCCTCGTAATCTTGATGATTCCTTAAAATTTTAGGGAGCTTTTAAAAATACAATAGAAAAAGTATTATTTAAAAGCCTGCATTTATAATAATATTCATATTACATATGTAGCTACTAGAAATAATACAAAGCTAAGCAAGCAATTCCTTGATAGGCTACACTTTGAGATGACCTTCATTTATGATGAATATTGTATCTAAATACAAATATCTCAGAACTAAAGTAGAAAAGTGAACATGCCTAAGCATAACTTCACCGATGACATGCTTTGTTTTCCAGGTAAAATGCAGGTAAAGTCTCTTAAGAATAAGATACAAAAAATTTATATCAAAGCTAAAGGAGTAGGGGCACCTGCCTGGCTGTCAGTAGAGCACGCAACTCTTGATGTCAGGGTCACAAGCTCAAGCTCTATGTTGAATGTAGCAATTACTTAAAAAAAAAAAAAAAAGATGAAGAAGTGACAGGTGTCACTCCCCTCAGTAGAGGAGCTGGTCCAAATGTATCAGTTTACCGTGGCATCCTTCTAATAGGGGACCAGGCTGGGCATTTGGAAGGCTGTGTGTCTTTGACACAAGGCATAGTTAGTGCATTCATCACACAAAAGAGATGAGACTGCTTTCATTCATTAGTCAGGCTGTCTCAGGGCTCCGTTTTGAAGTATATTTTGTAGTGGTCACATTAGATGATGCCACAGGGCCAGTGGGAATTAATTTTAGGCCCCTTTCCATTTATCAGAAGTGAAAGATATCCAGGTCAGTACATCCATTGAAGGATATGTAAGACTTGGTCTATTTCCGGGATAGGGCCAAAAGATCACCGATGTCTTAGAGGACCTACCTCTGAAGGGTCTTGGTGAATCTATCTTTCTGGGGTTGGTTGTAAAAACACGAAATTCTGAACCATTACCAATTTGTCTCTGTCTTGTCTTCGTACTGATCAGAGGCTTGTAGTTCATATCTTTCTCCTGTCAAGCCTTTTTCTATAGCAAGAACAGATGCACAAGGCCTGTGGATTTTTATTAAGAATTGATTTCTGGAGTTTGCAGGCTCCTTTTGTTTTCTGGGGGACAAAACACATCTATTGGGATTTATTTTTAGATATATAACTTAAGTATTAAAAATAAAATTGAGTGTATTGAATTTTAAATGCAGTTTAACATATTTGAATGCATATACTTAACTACATGTATAATAGGGACTAATATTATTATAAGGTCTTTAAAAATGAAGGCTAAAGGGGCAAACACAGTAGCAATAAGCATAACTGGCATCCAGATATTGATTTCTAAATATCACTTTTCAATAAAATGAACCAATGTTCCTTGAAGAAATGGTTGATTCTAGGGACAGGGAAGGTAAAATGTAAGATATTTTTCAACCACTTGTACATTGCCATCACATTTTGTATCTGGTTTTATACCAGCAATATATAAGATAATATATATAAGAGAATATATTCTCTTATACCAAGAGAATATTCATTTTTTTAAAGAGATGAATTATCATTATTCTATATGAAAAGACTGTCTCATGTAGGGTTTATAACCTATACCATATGCCTTCCATGTAGTAAAGACTTCCTTTACATATTTTACAACAAGAGGTATCTCTTGGCAACAGTATTTTCATTCTTTTAATGTTAATTTAATTAATTTAATATTTATTTCATTCGAGTACATAGTGTGATAGCTGATACCTTATAATGGCATTGTGTCTGAAAGAAATTTAAAAATTTGAGTAAATTTAAGAAAGGTACAGAATATTTATTGATTACTTCCTCAGTAAATCAGTTTAATATTCATTTTCCCATTATTTTGACAGTGGAATAAAGAATATGGGTATTTGAGAGCTCACTCACTTGCATATGAAGACTTCAGTTTTAAGCATTATTTTGCCTAAACTTTGCATTGTGATAATCTCTAAAAGAAATATTTTGCAAATCTATTTCACTGCAAAATTGCCAAGTTTCTATTGGAATAATTACGATTGAACAAGGAATGACAATTATTTTGTGAAGATTTTCTTTGAGTTGTATATAAATCTTCTCTAACATTTAATAAAAAAAAATAATAGAAGCTTATTTTACCCTAGAAAAAATCTTGTAAGGTCAAAAAGGAAGGGAGTGCTCAAAAAGATTAAAATTATAGGCATGTTGTGAAAGGGACTGAATTCAATGACTTATTTCCACCTAATATAGTAAGGTAGGAGGAAAAACCTGTAGCTTTACCCTGGAAAAGCCTAAGAAGCCCATCTCTGCTAGGTAATCAAGGTTAATATCATCAGTGATAAGTAATATCAGCAATAATCAATCAGACAAGACTCATGTAAGTCTCCTGCATATGGTGTTGATAGCACATGCCCTTGACAAGATGTGATGAGAACAGCACTTCACCTCTGTGGTCTTCCGGGCAAAACCTCATAATCTTGGTTTAATTGTGAAAAAATACATCAGACATATCCCACTTGAGGGACTGTCTACAAAATACCTCGCTCTTACTCATCCCAATTTCCTTAAAAAATAAGGAAAGTGTGAAAGTCATCAAAAACAACAACTAAAGAGACCTGATGATTAAGCAATGTAGTATCCTGGCTTGAATCCCAGAACAGGAAAAGGACATTAATAGTAAAACTAGTAAAAAATAAAGTCAGGAGTTTAATTCATAACAATATTGATTTCTTAGTTTTGACAAATGTACTATGGTGATATAGGATACTCATAACAGGGGATTCTGGGTAAAGAGTATTTAGAACTCTACTCTTTTTTATAATTTTTTCTATTAAAGAGTCATTCCAAAAATGTTGTTAAAAGGATAGCTAAAATATACTTGACTATGAAATAGTAACTTAGTTAAAGTTAAGAATTCTATGCAATTCAGTATGTGAGGACCCTGATACATGCACACACACACACTATATATATATATAATTTTTTCTATATTAATCTTTGTGTGCAATGTGGCAGTCAAATCATATTTTACCTTAACCACTCTATTTGTTGTGACTCTTTCGTCTTTTAAAAATTTTTGTCTACTTCATTCCTTCTCAAGCCTCAACAAAGTGTATTAATTTTCAAATACCGCAAAAACAAATGACCACAAGCAGTTTAAAACTGAGATTTATTATCTTATAGTTTGTAGACCAGAAGTCTGACATGGCTTTCATGGGCTAAGATCAAAATCAATAAGGCTGTGTTCCTTTCTGGAGGTTCTTTGTGGCAAATCTGTGCCCTTCGTTAAGTTTGTTGGCACAATTCAGTTCCAGGCTGATATAGGACAGAAGGCCTGTAGCCTTGCAGACTGTCTGCTGAGGGTCATTCCTAGCTTCTTAGGGTCACCTGTGTTCCTCGGCTCTTTTCACTCTTCCATCTTCAAAGCCAATAAAGGAAGATAGGGTCTCTCTCACGTTCGAAATCTCTGCTTCGTCTTTTCCTACCTCTCTTACTCCAGCCTGAAAGAATCTTCCAATTTTAAAGACGCCTGAGAACAGACGGGGTCCACCTGGATAATCCAAGATAATCACCTTATCTCAAGGTCCAGTAACCTTAATCATATCTGAAAAATCCCTTTTACCATTTAAATTAACATATTCACAGGTCCCACAGTTTAAGGTGTGAATATCTTTGTAGGATCATTATTCTGGCTACCACAATGAATCCCTCCCCCAAAACGAAAAACCCTCCAAGTTTAGTCAACAAAGGAAGAAAATCCATATTCCATGCAATGGCATTTTCAAGGCGTAACGTTAGTTGAACAAGGGCTTAATGGCCCTTAGCACGAAAGCAGAAATTTAATCATTTAAAAATGCTAGTTCATGCCACTGTGAAACTGTGTTATTTTTATGACATACAACATCTCAAATTTTCTTAGCAGGTGTGAGAGCAAACCGACTCTATTAGAAGTATATGGGATTCCCATTAAGGATTTGGAAATGAGATTTAGGGCTTTTATGAAGATCACCTTTCTGATTGATGAATCGTAGGTTTAGCAATCTATCGTTCCCATAATCATTACACGAATATTGTTGGAAAAAGAAGTGAAGCAGTGTACTCTCTAGCAAATAAATAAAACCTGAACTATAGAGGCATCATGTTGAAGGAAAAGAGATTTGTACTTTCTAGTGATAATAGCAGATGGTTTCATAACATGTGAAGCTGTGCCCAGTGTTTCGCCCTTCCAGAAACATGATGAAGGGCTAGGATTTTGAGGGAATCAAGCTCATCAATAGATCCTATTGGATACACTCAAACTCAGTCTTCAGTATGGTTGACAGGATTGGAAATGTCTGCTGTTAGAAACTGTTGGTGCTTAAATACAATTAGGCTGGAGTCTGTGAGAAGTATGTTACCAGTTTAGCCCCCTTTCTGTACTGGCTGCCAAAAAGGATAAAAAAAAATATATATATATAATGAATTGATCAACAATCTTGCTTCTAAATCTTAGAGATTGCAGACACGTACAAATATAATACAAAATAAAACATGTGAATGTCAAGGAGGGGTAGAAACTGATGCATAGGTTCAGAGGAAGAAGTGATTTACTACCATAAACCAAATAACAGGAGGTAAGGAAGGCTTTTGGCACAGAGCATTTGAGCTGTATTTTTTTAAAAAGGAGAGGTTTTTGACCATGTAAGCAAATGTATAGAGGCAGGAAATTTTAGGGCAGGAAGGAGTAATGATTTCAGTAAAGCAAGAATAAATTGTGTAAGGACAGGTATAGTGTCACATGCTTCGCATTAAATCCAGAGCCCTGTGTTCAGATTGGTTCTTAACTTATTAATATTCATAATGATACATAAAGAAGATCCATAAGGTAATTTGGGAACAAAGAACATTGAAATAACATTTAGAGTTTTTTTTTTTTTTTTTTTTAATTTTAGAGAGGGAGCCCAAGTGGGGCAGGGAGGGGCAGAAAGAGAAGGAGAGAGAGAGAATCTTAAGTGGGATTGACACCCGGGTTGGAGACCAACAAGGGGGTGGATCTCAGGACCCTGACATCATGACCCTGAGACTATGACCTGAGCCGCAGTCAAGAGTCAGACAGTTGACCGACTGAGTCACCCAGGTGCCCTGGGGGAAAATAACAAGTATTCTCTGTGCTCCCCCCCTGGCATTTTACTGGGCATCTGGTAAACATGATCATGTTTTCGTTTTTACCTTACGTATGTTGAAACTGCATTTCAGACAGGCTGGTCATTGCTCAAGGTCACACGTCCGGTGTTACCTCCAGTAATAACAGAACCAGTACATGTTGAGACCCAGTGCTCATCAGTGTGTTGGGAGAACAGTAGTTGCAATATTTATCCTGGGGATGTTGTTAAATCTCTCAATCTCAGGTCACCCACTAGCCAATTAAGCCATGGTACCTGGGTGTGGGGGGGGCGGATGCAGGCATAAAGTAGTTCTCGAAGTTCTCCAAGCTGATTCCAGGATGCAAGGTGGGAAACAAGAGTACCACATGATCCCCTTTGAGCCTCACAAAACCCAGGATATAAATTTTAACCTTACCCTCATTTTATAAGTGAGGAAACAGATATTTAGAGTATGTGAGGTGGCTAATGCCTCTCGTTAGCAAGGGTGGAGTCAGGACTTGACTACAGGTGTTCTGTTTTCCAAGCTGCTTCAGTGTCTTGCTGCGATAGTCACAAAGCACAGTTTTTGTTTTTGTTTTTTTCCCTCTAAAGCAAGAAATCTTTAGTTTGTTTGTTCATTTCCTCCCATCATGCCATTCGCAGTGATGCTGACTTCTGTGCAGTACAGGGAAAGTCTTGCTGAATAGACTGTTCCAAAGACAAAAATGTGTATTCAAACATGCGTACTAATGTCATTGTGGCAGTTTAATCTGGCAGTTTCTTGATACCTATTTCCACCGTTCTGGAGTTTTCTTTTCTTTCTAGAAATGTTTTATTTTTTTAGAGAAAACCTAGGGAATCTCCTCAAACATTAGCTCAAAATTTTAACTAATTCTGAACGAGGCTGCATCATCACCCAGTTATTTATAAAGTACCAATAAATGTTGGTTCTGTAGAAGTTCCAGTGCTGCCACTGTCAACAGCACAGGAGAATTAATGATGGAAATTGCAGACAAAAATGAGAAGTTTTTGATTACCCAATAGAAATTAGTAATCGCTTTTCTTTCTTACCCAGCGCATAACAGAATAAAGCTGGTATAGCTAATTATCATTTGAGATCTGGGTTTAAATGCTTTTTTTCTTTGCTAGGAGACTAAACCTAATTTTTATCATTTTTTTTAAAAGTGGATAATGCCTTCCCAGGAGGCCATTCAGAAAGGGAAGTGAGATTGACATTCATAGCACTTGCCACCTAGAAAGTTCCTGGGTGGCTCAGTCAATTAAGCATCAGGTCATGACCCCAGAGTTCTGGGGTTGAGGCTCAGCATCTGGCTCCCCGCTCAGTACAGAGCCTGTTTCTCCCTCTGCCCCTCTCCCTACTTGTGCTGTCTCTCTCCTTCTCTGTCTCTCTCTCGCGCCTTCTCTTGTCCTCTCTCTTTCTCATAAATAAATACATAATTAAAATTTCTAAAAGAGAGAGAAAATTCTCAATGAATATTATAGTATTTTTAAATAATCATTATTTTATAACACCATTTTAGATGACTAGATAATTGCCTACTTTTTTTTTTTTTTTTTTTGATTCCCCTTTCTATTCTGTAAGTGCAACAGGATTCAGGGAAGGGCAGTAGTAAGAATCAGAAGAAACCAAGTCTTTCCATATGGGTTGACTTCCAGACTAGAACCTGCATGTTAGTTCCTGGATCAATGTATTCCCTTGATTGAAAGCACGATCTCACCATCTGCTCATTTACTGAAATATCACACATTGATATAAATCTACATATTGAGAAAATGACCTGAGTCCTTGGAAAAAGGACTTTTAGGAATTTGTAAACATTTTCTAGATCCCAGGGGTGTTTTCATCTGGAATGATTACAAAACCAAAGCTGCATTTGTTAGTAGACATTTGGACCTATGGTGAGGTCTCCCATGAGCTGGTGAATCTTTAGCTTTTGTCTGTCTTACATACTTACATACTTACATATTATAATTGGGTCTCTGTAGTACGTAGTGTGTGCCCAAGCCCAGCATTTTTGACACGTGTGTCAGAGAGATGAAATGATGAGTGAAAGAGCTAACATATCTTACACTTATTTGGGCTGGGTACAGTAGATTCTCAAAATGAAACATCTCCCCAATTCCCAGACTCCAGAATGATGAAAACCTCACAAAGTTCTTATTATTTTGTGGATAGAAATATCATATGAATTACCACTTGGTAGTGGACACTCGTGCATTAATTCAATACAATTATTTAAGTGGCACGTGCCAGTACCAACCCTGGGTGTGAGAGATTCGGTGCACTGGTGGAGAAGTCAGAATGAAGACCAGTTAAAATACACGGTGGTGCTACAGAACTCATACGCGCTACACCTTCACAGCAGAATTGAACGTAGCCAGTACAATACAAGGAGAATTTCAATTGAATACAAAATGAACTCTTTTTGAGAAGTACAGTGTCTGGAAATAAAAGGAGTCACGCGTAGAGATAGTAAACTGGACCGTTGAAGAATGAAAAATCTTCACTCATATTCGAAGCATTGGGACTGGGAGGGGTAGGTAGTATGGGGATTATACAGTGTTGGGATCCCTTTCAATTTCAAGTCTCAGTGGCCCTGAGAGACTTCAGTGAAAGCTGATAGGAGTACCTTGGTATTTTAGTGAATAAAGAGCAAAGGAAAAGCATTTGGATTTCCTTTGGTCATCATGAGACTGAGTCACATGGGGGAGAAAGCCTTGGAATCACAGAGGCTTGGAATCCTGACTTTGCTTGTCCTTTGGAAAAGTGGCTCTTATTCTGAGAGGTGGCTTTCCTCATGCACACGGTGTAGACACGTTCTCAGATTGTGATGTGAGTCATAAATACACGGTGGACTCGTAAACAGTGGCGCATGTCTGTTGTCAGTGTTCTTTGCTCCACGCTTTGAGAAACATTGATATTAATATCTTGAAAAAATTTTGAGATGGTAACTCATAATAGATGTGAGCTCTACAGTGTTTTAATAAATACCAAGATCATTTATGTCCTTATTTAGTAACCTGCTCTACAGTTTTTATATTCTAGATTTTTGGGTCTCTGATAGTCAAGGTTTGCCTCAGAGGCCATGCTTATGCTAAGAGATCTTCTTGGGTTCATTCTACATGCCGCATGCATCCTCTGTGAGTCTGGTGGGGCCATCTAGGAAATGGCCTTTGGAGTCTTTGGTATGTTTTTAAACAGAGTTAGAAAACTTGAAATGGATCATGGGGAGCTCAGAGGCATATTGAATTTTCAGTTTAGGATATGTTTAAATTACTTTAAAATGACTGGTTATTCTCAGCAGTTATTTTTTTAAAGATGATATTGGAGTCACATGGAGAAAATAAAAGATATACCTGCTCCATCCCATTTTCCTGCAGCTTGAAATTGTGCTTCATATTGTTTAACAGTATAGCATGAATTGAAGAAATTGGGCATTTTATTTTAATTTTCACTTAAGAATTAAAACTTCATGCTCCAAGTAAATGTATTTTCCAATGTTTCTGATTCCTAAACGGAGCAAATAATTCATTTTTTTTCTTAATGAACTATGGGAAAGGAAAGACGGCAAAGCACTAGGAAGCCTTGCTCGATGTCCTGTTGTTACATTCTCACGCACACGCCTTACCAGGAGGACTTATTCCACAGCAAGGCATTGCCCGGGGACAGTAAGAAAAGAAAAAAATGTGTAAAATGTAAGTCCTGGAGCAAAGGAGAGGAAATTATGCCAGGCTTTACAAGTTAAAACTGATTCTTTTCAGGGATTTGTGAAGCCTTCATTTGCTCTATTCCCAGTGGTTACTGTATGTGTCCCGGTTGCAGGCTTTGATGAGTTTTGGACATAAGCTTGACTTTTTTTCCCCCTAGGCCAAATGTGCCCTGCTGTAACTTGACCCAGAGAACATAAGTCTAGAAACGTCACTTTGGCTGCACTACATCAAACAATCCGAAGAGGCTGCTTCAGACAAACCTCGTTACTGTGTTATTTCTATTTATCATCCATCTATCTATCTATCATCTATTTTCTATTTATTTATTATCTATCTACCTACCTACCTATCATCTATCTATCATCTACCTATCATCTATCATTTATCTATCTATCTATCTATCTATCTATCTATCTATCTATCATCTATCTATCTATCATCTATCTATCATCTATCATCTATTATCTATTTATTTATTATCTATCTATCATCTATCATCTATCTCTCTCTCTCTTTTTTAAAAGAATAAGTTGTGTTTCTAGGTATTGCAGACCTGCTGAATAGTTTTCACATTCTTTTTAGACCAGTTGGCTGCGCTGCCTACTAGGCAACTCTGCTATGTAAGATGTGACTTTGGGGCATGTCATACTGTGACACTGATTTTATTTTCTTGCCATAAATCCATGGACATCTAAAGACTGGACATCACTTGTTAATATGGGGGATGCGAAGAAAAGCTATGATCAATAAGGTTACCAAATCAATGATACGCAAATACAGATATCCATAATTCTGTGGCCTACCCTAAGAAAAATGTTAGTTCTTTTTTTTCGTGATCCTCAGCATTTGGATTAAATTTACGTTTTAAACTGTATCACAGACTAATCTGTGTTTCTATTACTTGTGTAAGGTTTATTTTATGCAATAGATTGTAAGCAATTTGAGAAAAAAGATGACAAAAGTTTTTACAATTCCTTCAGCACATAGAATACATGTTATCAAGAGCTTAATGATATTTGTCAAATAAAAATATAGAGTTTTCAAGAAGGATGGGACTATATATTTTAATAAATACACTCATTCACTTTATAGTTGATGAAACTAAGTTTTGGAGAAGGAGTGTGGCTTACCTAGAGGTGTGGTCAGTTGGAGAGCGTTAATGTTGGAAGTACTAACTCCTCACCTAAACACTTACCATCAGCTACATCAAGTGGAATGAAAGTCATTGCCTTGATTAGGCATCCTGTGTTCCACGTTATAACTTCTTTTTTATCTTCCATTATCATTGAATTTCTCATTTTTAGAAAAATAATAAGGCAGTACTAAGGGATCCCTGGGTGGTGCAGCGGTTTGGCGCCTGCCTTTGGCCCAGGGCGCGATCCTGGAGACCCGGGATCGAGTCCCACGTCGGGCTCCTGGTGCATGGAGCCTGCTTCTCCCTCTGCCTGTGTCTCTGCCTCTCTCTCTTTCTCTCTGTGTGACTATCATAAATAAATAAATAAAAAAAAAAAAAAGAAAAAAAAAAGGCAGTACTAAATCATTTTTTTAATTAAATGAGACACCCATTTGATGCACAGTGGTGGTATTTCAGAAACATGAACTCAAAATATGTCTTTCCAAGAAAATGTTGTGTTTTTTTTTTTTTTAATGTAGGCTCTATGCACAATGAGGGGCTTGAACTCAGAACCCCAAAATCAACCATTACATGTTCTACCAACTGAACAAGCCAGACACCTCTCAAGCAGATGGTCTTTAATCATACTTTTTTTTTTTTAATTTTACAAATATAGTACTTGGTTTTTTTATCTCCAGGATCTCCTGATTCCAAGTTAATGCTAAGTACTTCCCGTAGAACACTGCCTTAGATGCATCCTGGAAATTTTGATATGTCATTTTTTAACCTTTATTTATTTCAAAGAATTTTCTAATTCCCCTTGTGGTTTATTATTTGGCTCATGGGTTATTTAAAAGAGTATTGTTCAGTTTCCATTTGTGTGGCCCTTTCCCGATACTGTTCCATTACTGAGTTTTAATTTGATTCCATTGTGGTTAAAGAACATATTTGTGTGTTTTAGTTGCTTAGAATTTATTGTAACTATTTTATGGCACAGAATAGGTTGTGGTCTTATCTTGGTAAATGTTCTGTATGTAGTAGAAAAACATTTATATTGTGCTATTGTTGGGTGGAACATTCTATAAATGCCAGTTAAATTGAGTTGATCAATTGTATCGTTCAAATCTTCTGTGCTGTTCATATCTTCTGTGTCCTCACTGGTTTTTCTCTACTTGTTCTATTAATTACTGAGAGGATAATGTTTAAATCTACAACTGCAATTGTGGATTTTTCTGTTTCTCCTCTAAGTTCTATTGGTTTTGATTTTATGAATACTGATGTTTTGTTTTCCAATATATAAATACATTATCTCTTGATGATTTATCATTAGAAATTGAATCATTAGAAATTGAATTAGACAAATTCTTTGTCTAATACTAATATATCTGATATTAGTTTAGCTACTCCAAGTTTCTTTTGATTATTTGTAGGCATGATACATATTTTTCATACATTTACTTTTAGTTTGGATGTCATTATATTTAAGGATGGTATGTTATAGATAACTTACTTTTGGATTTTGGTTTTTGTTAAATAAAATCATATCTACTTAATTCTTTAGTTTATTTTAGGTCACTGCCCAGTATAGGTTTTAGGCAACTACCAGAAAACTTAGTCATTTCCAGTTACTTGAGCTAACACAATGGATCCAAAATCTTAGTGAGTTCACTCATATTAAATAAGTGTTTTCTTATCTGATATTATGTTCTTTTCTTTCTTATTTAATAGCACCAGAATACATGCCAACATTACTTCACAAGTTATGCTGATAGAAATTAGCAAGTTCTTGTCATTTATTTTTCATATATAATCTGTCTACTTCTGAGTCAGACTGAATTTTTCTCCTAACTGAAGAAGACTAAGATGAAAGTCCCATTATAAGCTGGAGGGAGCACCTGGGTGGCTCAGTGGTTGAGGATCTGCCTTTGGCTCAGGTCGTGGTACCAGAGATTGAGTCCCCACATTGGGCTCCTCACATGCAGCCTGCTTTTCCCTCTGCCCATCTTTCTGCCTCTCTCTGTGTGTCTCATGAATAAATAAATAAAATCTTAAAAAAATAAAATAAACAAGCTGGAGGCAGTGAGGGTGATGGTCTTGGAGAATGAAGAGAATTGCTGTTTTTTAGTGGGGCACCCGCTCCAGATCATTGTTAAACAAGGCCTGACAAATCACCCAGATGAGTATGATTACTGGTGTTGATAAGATATTCAGAGAGTTTTATTCATGATATTCAAATTCATTTTCCATTTCTGATTTCAAGACCTGACTTTTTTTTTTCTTCAAAGATTTTAATTTATTTACTCATCAGAGAAACACAGAGGGAAGCAGAGACACCAGAAGAGGGAGAAACAGGCTCCCTGAAGGGAGCCTGATGTGCGACTCGATCCCAGGACTCCAGGATCACACCCTGAGCCAAAAGGAGATGCTCAACCCCTGAACCACCCAGGTGCCCCAAGATCTGATTCTTTCAAGACCTAAAAGTAGGTCCCTAACTTTCAAATAGGACCCAGGTTATGGGACCCAGGTTATTAATTTAACCTAAATTGTAATACAACAACATATAGAAACATTTTTAACTGATTTTCAAATATATTGCCTCAGTGGCCATAAGAGATCGTTATTTTTTTTAAGATTTTATTTATTTATTCATGAGAGACACAGAGAGAGAGAGAGAGAGAGAGACATGGGCAGAGGGAGAAGCAGGCTCCAGGCAGGGAGCCTGATGTGGGACTCGATCCCAAGTCTCCAGGATGATGCCCTGGGCTAAAGGTGGTGCTAAACTGCTGGGTGCTAAACACCTGGGCTGCCTTTTTTCTTTTTTTAAAGCATGATCATAATAGTTCTAATCCTCTAACCATGCCTTCTAAGCAGGGTATTAAACTCTAACCTTTTTAAAATTTTCTTTAAGATCCCGATGATATCAGAATTAGTAATTCATTCACCACTCCTACTCCAATTCTATATTCTGTTTGGCTTCATAATAGATTCTCATAGGTGGTAATGAGTCTTTCAAAACCTTGCCTTCATTATGTATTTTATTCCAAATGATCACAGGCTGATCATTTGAGTAACCTTTTGCTAGTCTTTTGCCATCTTATGAAAATGACCAAGTGAATTCTGTTTTCTACCAATACTGATGTCTTCTCAATAATCTAACAGGTAAACCTGTTATACTACTAACAGGTATAATTAGTAAGATAATCAAGCTCTTATTTTCATCTTTGTGGGTCTGCAGGTTTGCTTCCAAATGGTGTACCAGTCAGGATTGAAGGAATAAAACAGACAGAACTCAAGGTATTTTAAAAACACTCAAATATTTGAGCAGTAAAGAATTTAAAATGAAGAGAATTATATCCTGTCAAAACCATTGAAAGATTAGAGAGAATTGGTTCTATCCCGAACTCCTTGAAATAATATCAAGGACCACACAGAACTAGCCCTCCAGGCATGGACCTTTTGCTCTTGCTACAGTTTTTCATCCAGAAAATCTGAGCATCTCTCATTGCTTCATCTGGCGTCTGCTCAAATGTACCTCCCAGTGAGGCCGTCTCTGACCACACCATATAACAACCTCTCACGGTAAGAGAGTGTTTGCGTGTGTGAATGGAGGTCTCAGTCCTTGGATTCCCAGAAGATCTAGGTGGACAGAAGGAAAGTAGCAAGCACAGAGCAGTTTATTGAAGTAAACGTACGTACACTCTCAAGGTGGGAGAGTGGCCAGGCTCGCTGAGGTGGAGGTAGCCCCTAGGTTGTTTTAGAATTGGATCCTGTTAGGTCTCTTGGGCTGGAAGGAGCTGTGACATACTCCATATGCTCTTATACTCTTATTTTTCTATAGTAATTCTCATCTGGCATATATTTGATTGTATATTTCTTTACTGACTGCCCCCCCCCCAGTAGAATATGGTTCTAAAATGAAGGAGTTTTTGTTTTATTCTCTGGTATATTTTCCTACTTAAAACTGTGTCTGCCACATTGTGAGTGCCTACTCTCTGTGGACTGAATAAATGGATGGATGGATGGATGGATGGATGGATGGATGGACGGATAGATGGAATTATATGACTTTGTGGATTTCTTCTTATCTTTAAGGGCTGTTTTCCTCCTCTACATCTTCTCAATTTCTCAACACTCTTCAACATTCAGCTCCCATCAGGCATCCCTATGGGTTCTTCATACAATTTCCTGTGCCTCCTTCCTGAGATCGTAATTGATTTGGGGTCTAACCACATTATTTAGGATTCTGCATATATTTAAGACATGCAAATACCACCAAAACCTTGCATGATTGCTGGGGGCAATGAATGTACCTTTGATTTATTCACACATTCCAAGAATCTTATGTTGTAATGAACATGCTTCAATGCCAAGTTATTCATGACTTCAACAAGCCTGATGCCCCATTTTTAAAGTGGTTTGTCTATGCTTTCATACTAACAAGAAACATTTTTATTTATTATACCAGATACAGTTATCTACATTTTCTATTTACTCTGATCAGAACAGGTATCCTGTAAGAAAAGTATAACAATTTTGTGTATAGAGAAATTTGTAGGCAGGGATTTGTATGAATTTTCTCCCATTGATATAAATGGTATGTTGGGAGAAAGAGAACCAAACCTGGCTTTGCTGCTCATGAGTTACAGAATTTGAAGCAAATTACTCCTCAACCTTGGTCAGAGTTTCTTTGTTTGCCAGTTGAAGGCATTTGCAGAATTATCTCTAAGGCACCTTCCAGTTCCAGTAGCCGATGAATGTGAGTTAGAAAAATCGAAACAATTCAAGGCTACTCTACAAACATATAAAAGTAGAAAAAGTAGAATTTTTAGAAGAAAAATTCCTCTGAGGAAGCCAGACATCGTGCATGCTCAACTAGCTCCATTGTCTCCAGTTCCAGGAATCCTGAGTTCACTGTCATTTTTTAAGACCACAGTTTAATATCTCATGTTTGGATAAAGTTATTTGTTTTTTTTAAAGATTTTATTTTTATTTATTCATAAGAGAGAGCGACAGAGACACAGCAGAGGGAGAAACAGGTAGATGGAGAAGCAGACTCCACGAAAAATATGGAACACTTCATGAATTTGCGTGTCATCCTTGTGCAGGGGCCATACTAATCTTCTCTGGATACAGTTATTTGAAAACGAAAAGCTTGAAATCTTTGTTAAACACAGAGTAAAATTCTCATTCAAAATGAAATTTTAGTCTAGTTGAAAATTAGGCAGATGCTAAAGAAGATAATATTACTAGGAAGAAATCCTAAGTTCATAGAAATCTTTGTTGATGGTTGTAAGAGTTGGGGGTCCTAATACTTATAGGTCCCCACATTCAAATATTTGATCCCAGGCAACTTACAGAGGTATAAACAGGATAAAGTATCCAACAAAAAATATGAGGCAACCACATATTAACCACATCAGAAAGCCATTACTCTATCAAGGCCTAAAAGAGCAAGAGGAGGAAATAGGGGAAATGAAGCCTTGGATTAAAGAGGTGCTGACTCACAGAGCTGGTACCTCGGATCATTGCCACTGTCAGACCCACTACAAGGCAGGGAGACAATGATGGAGGCAGGTGTGAGTATCCATATGTCAATTTTTTTTCTAGGCCTACCCTCTGGAATCCGGTCAGTGGCATCCATTGGCCAACCAATAGACATGGGTGCGGTCTATAGAGATTTGCCTCCTGGATTGCAGAGTGGGACAAAAGTGTGGGGCGAGGTAACACACAAGATCAGATTGTCAAATCCTATTCACACAAATCAGAGATGGTGTCTAGTGTTAGATTTTCTGGGCGGCTTCCAGGATACAAAGAATCAAGAGACACATTTTAAACAGGAAAATGTCTGGCACATTCAGGATCATTCTACATGTCCTTCTTTACTAATGAGACACCTGGGTAGCTTTTAGTTCATGAAACATCTCCATTTTATACCTTGCCTATTTATATGGCATTTTTGAGGAAATTATGCCCCATAAATCCATATATCCTAGGTTTAGTTCCTATAACCAATTATAACTATGGACATCCTGCTAAAATAATCCCATAGATGTGAACTCTCCTCCTAGAAAAATATCATTGTTCTATTTATCAGGAAGTCTGATATTTTGAAATGGAGATTAGAATTATGTGCATTCCTTCTTTCTTTACCTGGGAATATTTGATAATGGGGAAACGGTATCTCTTCCGTTACACTGCTAGCTCAAATTTTTAAATTTGAAAGTGAGTTACTATCAGTAATCTTCTTAGGGGATGAGCAGGTAAAAAGGAGTTAAAAATTATCATAAAAAACGTGGCTACTTCATTTATGGCTTTGAGGACACAGAATTAATCAAAGCTGCTGTCTTCCACCACCCACTTTATATCATGCTTACCCTCTCCCAACAGCTCAGCATATTTTTTATTTATTTGTTTGTTTTCCCTGCTACGAAACCCAAATTTTCTTTAGATGGTCTTATTTTTGTATATAGTAGTTTGCTGAGGCTCCCATAACAACATACCATAGACTAGGTGGCTTAAACAACAGAAATTTATTTTCTCACAGTTTTGGAGGATAAAAGTCCAAGGTTAAGGTTCTGGTGGATTCTGTTTCTAGTAAGGAGTCTCTTCTGGGCTTATAGATGCACAGGGGAAGCTCTGCTCATGATGTCCAGGGAGGTATACTGAACATGTCCAGCCCCTCAAACGCGTCAAGACACTGCTTTCCCATGTCTGCTAGTACCTCCCAAGCCACAGGTCAAAGGAGCATGTCCAAAGTTAAGCACGGTATGCACATTCCCTCTACTATGAAGCCAAACAAGCCACATGACGAAGCCCACTAACAGGAAGGAGGTACATACTTTCAATAGAGTATGTACTTTGGGGAGTACGGAGTCAATTTTTTTAAAGATTTTATTTATTTATTCATGAGAGATACAGAGAGAGACAGAGACAGGCTGAGGGAGAAGGAGGCTCCCTGCAGGGAGCCTGACATGGGACTTGATCCCAGGACCCCAGGATCATGCCCTGAGCCAAAGGCGGATGCTCAACCACTGAGCCACCCAAGTGCCCCCGAGTCAACAATTTCCTTCAGCAATCTACTCTATTGTATTGGCCAAGTCTAGATAAGTAGACTCTCCAGTCTGACAATTACAATCCAAATTCTCATTCCTTTCTATGTGTTACGTGTGTGTGTGTGTGTGTGTGTGTGTGTGTGTGTGTGTCTATCTCCCTAGGACCCTTCATGGTACTGTCATGCTTGTGATAATCAGTATCTACCAAATTGCTCTAACCTGACATTATGGTTTTTGCACATACGTGCCAACTGTCAATGCCTAGTAATCCCAGATTTATTTCAGAGGGTCATGGAATTTTGCCTCATGTCCCTTTGTCCTCTCTTACTGCAGTGGAAATATCTACTGCTAATGTGCTATGCATTTCCCTCTTTTTTTTCCACATGTACCTCTATTTCTTTTCATAATTATTCTTAACTGTGTGTTTTGGAATATCACCACCATAAGAAATGACAAAGAGTTTCATTACTTTATAACAATTATTAATAACTCATTTGTAAGTTAATTCCATGAGGACAAAGATAGCATTTTAGGCATTTATGGATGAAGGGGTAATTTCATATATATTCTATGATCCTTCCTGGCTAATGAGATTTTACTTATTGTGCGACTTTTATTTGCTAGGCAGGTCTTAGATAGTTCAAAAGCCTTTATATTGCATTAATTATATCATTTAATCACGTATCTTATACTTATCTTATATCTCTACTTTTTATGAATATATTTGAAATGTATAGACAACAAAGAAATTGTATGTGGTCAAAGCATTGCAAATAGCAAAACTGTTACTTGAAAGCTGAATTTACTATTCCAACTACCATGTTTCTTTTAATACAACACAAAGTATTGTAAAGCTGCCATAGTCCTGACTGATGTTCCACTAGATATTGCATGCAATAAAACTATATATTTGAGTAAAGTTTGTTTGAAAGATACTTTAATTCTATTTCTGTACCAATCTGAAAATTTAGAGCACAATCTTGCAGCTAATGAACTTTGTTCCATTGTGATTGAGGGTCATGTCAAAATGAACCCATTAATCACTATAATTCCTCACAGAGGAGTCTGAAATTGCTAGAGAGTGAACATTTAATAAGTGGGAAATGCTATAAATGTCACTCCAGATGTGAGCCAATGAAGAGACAGGTAATGATTCAATAGTGTATTTTTAAAACTATATGTAGGCTGATTTGGAAGAAATACAGTGATTCATTTTGGGAATGACTTTTATGGAACCAATTCATTTGAAAATTATAGCTGAGAAAATGGTATGTGTGTGACATTACTCTATCCATTTTTAACTGGAAGTTATAAAAATGAATGTTATTTAGTAGAAAAGTCATGAAGAGAAAATTCTTTTTTTTTTTTTTTTGAAAATTCTTTTTCAAAATAACTCAGCCTGCATTGGATAGACAATTGAAGGATTGCCTATTTGCATAAATCAGGAAAAATATAGGTAAAATTTTGTACTTTTAATTTGTCTCATTTTTATTCTTCCAAATTTAAAAAAAACGGAGAAGAAAGCCTTCCAGTCTAATCTCTGCAGGTTAAGTATACCACTGGCTAAAGAAGTATGACCAAACACATATGGAAAATGGCAGAAAAGTATTACCATGAGTATTTTTATTCTGTGTGATATGAGATATTAATGTTGCTCTAACCCAACTCAGCAGATTTCTTAACTCCCTGGTTCTCAGTTTCCTTGTCCATAAAACTCATCAGTTGTATGATGTGACATGTAAGGTACCTCCTAGCCCTGAGAAGTTGTGACTCTCTAGACAGTCTAATTTAATGTTAGTAATGAGTAGGCTTCTCTCTAGCAAAAAAATATTATTGGTTATTAAAAATAAAGATCCTAACATTACATTTCTTTTGGGCCCAAATAATTTTCCTCATAAAGAGAATATTCAGGCCTCCATTAAAACCGGAAAAAAAAAAAAAAAGGTCTAATTGGATGGTTGATTTTTTTTTAAGTTTATTATTCTTCAGGACACCCTGTTAATGTCAAGTAGTTTATTTTAAATAATAGTTCCATCAGTTTATTCTTCGGCAAGGTTTGAACTCTTCTAAAAGTGTCTTTATCCAGTAGCTTATATCTCATAAACTACTAACAATTAAAAAGAGTCAAGAAAAACTTTGGTGGAAGGCAACTCCGGCACTAATTAGGGATTATTACTGATTTGCAGATTGCGTATTTTCTAGCAAACTGCTGTGAAACGGCATCTCGTGTTTTAGATAATAACATTTTCATGCCTGATAAATACATTCATGATCACTGCTTTTTCAACCGGCAAGCTATGCATGTTTTATTTAAGCTGTAGAGTCCCAGAGGTTGTTCGTATTCTTCTACTGCTTAAAAATTTTTACTGAATTAATGTAACAACTCTTTTTTAAGTGATAAAAGAATAATGCACAGCTGTAAAATTTCTTGATTTTTAAGGTAGAATTAATCTGCATATTTTCCTCCCTAAGCCCTGTTTTTTTTAAGTTCTATAGTGATAATTCCCCTCTAATAGGAAAGTGCGTATCATGAAGAATTGTGTTTTAAAAATAAGCAAATACCCTGGTTCTTTAGCAGAGGCATCTGCTAAGATTGAAGCAAGCAAAATATTTTCTTCTAGGAGTGGAATATGAAATGTTTAGAGAGAATACTAGGTGAACGTACTTCTTAGAAGTGAGAGCTTAGAAATGAATGTAGAGCAGGAACTCAAGACTTTAAATTTTCATGGACTGAACATGTCCTGTAAAATAAATGTATTCAGAAGAATACGCATGTTAGCCTTCTATCCGTCTCCCATATGGAGCTTTTTATTTTTATTTTATTTTTTTTTTATTTATTTTTATTTTTTATTTTTAATTTTTTTTTCCGTCCTGCAGGTGTTCTGTATGTTATAGAATCTATGAGTCTACCCTGACCTTTCAGGCCATGATAACCTTATAGGCTATCAATGATCTTCACGCTTAATATTATTCAATTTCACCCTAAATAAAAGATGCTGCTAATTGCACATTAACTAGAAAAGTTTTGGAGTTTCATATACTTAGACAAACCAGGCCATAGGTATAAGAAACTTTGAGATTAATTACAAAAGTCTCTTGGCCTTTGAGTGTTCATCTGAGAGTTAAGGGTAAGTAACATCACATAGAGGAGGTGATTTTTAGCTGGATGTGGAAGGACAACCCGGGACCACCCTCCCTGAAAGGGTTTGACATCCTGTATCCTGGCAATGGAATGCTGTATACCATGTCACTCATGTGTAAACACGTTACATTTCTGAAACTGGGTTCAGATTAATAAATTATTCACACCCATGGAAATATCCCCTCTCTGTCCTTCCTCCCTCTGTCCCCCTCTCTCCCTCCCTCCCTCTGTCCCTCTCGGTTTCTCTCTCTCTCTCCCTCCATCTCCCTTCTCTTTAAGTGCAACTGTGAGTAGATCCCTGGAATTAAGACTGTTTTGAAAAACAAAACAAAACAAAACAAAACAAGACTGTTTTGCTTAGCGGTTGACTTGATTTCTTTCTTCAAATTAACATACATATTACTATTTGTATATGTAAAGTGATTGAGTCAGAACTACAGGACATTTATGGATCAAATCACTTTTATTTAAGACTTTCCACCCTGGAAAAATGAATACGCTTACTAAACTTTAATAATCTCCATATTTGAAAAGAAGGGTTTTTGGTATTTTTTTCTTGTACCTACTTTATCCCTTTCTGTGTGTATCATTATCCCTCTGTTGCTATTAGTTTTACTCCAAAAATGTGAATCTTCTGGGATACACTCCTGAAACTAACAAAGTCAAATCCAGGCTCTATCACTAATCAGCTGTAAGACTTTCAGGTCTGTTCACCTCTCTGGACTTTAGGATTCTCATCTGTGTAAGTAGGGCATTGACCCTTAAGGTTTGTTTCAGGTCTGCATTCTATTGCAGAGCTGCATTGATATAAGTGATAATTACCTCTGTTTTCTGTTTTGAATAAATGGGCACTCAAGTGAGTGCTTGTTATTTATCTGTTCTTGAAATTTAAAGCAGTGGAGTTTAACTTTCTGTACTCCCCTCTTGACATCCATGTTAGCATCTTTGAATGGCAATGAAAATTTGAGTTCCTGTTAAGACAGGTTATTATTTCACTTTATGGAGCTATGAGGATGACAGTACTTTTAAAGGGAGAAGCGTAATTATTTTTTAAATCTGAATTTGTAAGGCAGTTTAAAATAAATTCTATATAGATCTTCTCCACTCTAAAAGGTAGGTGATATTAACCTCTTAAAATTTAAGAAAGTGAATTTTAAAGATGATTGTTTTCCCTAAATCTCAGGGAACTGCAAGATATATATTTTGAACCCAGGTGTGTATAGTGGCAAAACTGAGCATTTCATCCTGCAGTTGACTCTTGAATGATGGGAGAGTTGGGGTGCTGACTCCTGCACAGTAATTGTTGACTGATCAAAAATTAAACTGCAAACAGCCTACTCTTGACCAAAAGCCTTGCAGATAGCATAAACAATGAACGTGTATTTTGTATGTTATGGGCACTATATACTGCATTCTTACGATAAAATAAGCCAGAGGAAAGAAACGTTATTAAGAAAATCACAAGGAAGAGAACACACAGTATTGTACTGTATTTATTAGAAAAAATCCACCTGCTGGTGGACCTGCACAGTCCAAACCTGTGTTGTGCGAGGATCAACTATAATTAATCTCTCAAGAAAGAGTCAATTGTGCAGTCTTTCTGATTCCATCAGGCAGGTTTTGCAGTCCTCTCTATTACATCTCATTCTCTCCCCACTTCCAAATTTTTTCCCCTCTTTTTGCCATCAAGCAATATTTTTTTTTTAATTTTTCTCCCAGAGACTTGATTCCAACCTTACACTGTCAGAGGAGAAGCACATAAGAACAGATTTGTACCATTTGACCAGTTGTGACAGAGCTTGGTGTTAGACTACGCAGGTTCTAGAAACATTTTGCCCATGCTTGAATAGTGCTTTCTAGCTATTATTTTTGCATAAGTTACTTACATTCTTTGTGTCTCATCTTCCTCATCTGTACAAGGGTATATTAATTATATAATCATGATATAATTAGTTGAGTTTTAGATACATAAAGTGAGTTAATATTATGAGGAGAAAACATTAGGTGTAGAAATCTAGCTAATATTCCCAGGCATCCATGTGTCACTGGAGCTTGAGACGGACGTATTATTTTATCTCCTTACAGCCTGCTACCGCTTCCTGTGTCGTCGGGCTTACTTAGACATGTGGCATTGATCCCCAGTGACCCTGACTTCGTTTCCTCTTTTCTGACCCTCTTAACTCCAGACTCTGGTCTTGGCGGGTCTGACTCTAACTGGTAGCGAGACCCAACCTCAAATTTAGTTTTTCTTGATGACTGATCTGTATCACAAAATCTGGTTAACCCTACCATCCTGGCTCCAAATGAAACACTGCAGTTTTTTTTTTTTTTTAATTATGTCTTAGGGAGATACACCCTGTTGGTTTTATTTACAGTGGGAGAGCCAAGCTCTAAAAAACTGGACATGGCACATGGAAACATAGGTTTGGATGAGAGGCAAATGGGAATAAAGCCCAGGATACAGGTTCTTTCTCAAGAGAGAAATTTTGAGCCATCTTTTGGATTTAGAAGAAATAAAGCACAATCTGAGCTGATGAGGTTGATTTATCCTTAGAGATAAAGGTGGTACACATTGCTCACCGCTGCTTTTAAGTTCTCCATCTTGAAGACTTGAGAAAGTTAGAATTTCATGAGACAAATAAAACAATTATTTGTTTCATAATATCCATGGCTTTTGTAATTTAAGGCTATGTCTCATGTTTTGTCACATTCGATGAGCCATTGTGGTTGCTGTTCTTTCAAGTTTAGGGAATTTACATATTTATGTTTTGGAAATGGGCTCATAAGAATTGCTATAGTACTTCTCATCATCATCTGGGTTTTGATGGCCTCATAATTGAAGATGACTGAAAGCCATGTGCAGTGGTTCAGAGAATGAAAAGAAATAACTAATTAAAAGTGAATGAAAAGACATTTTCTGGGCAGACTGGGCAGCCTCAGCGGTTTAGCGCCTGCCTTCAGCCCAGGGCATGATATCGGGGTCCCGGGATCAATTCCACATGGGGCTCCCCGGCAGGGAGCCTGCTTCTCCCTCTGCCTATGTCTCTACTCTCTGTGTCTGCCTCTCTGCGTCTCTCAGGAGCAAATGAATACAATCTTTAAAAAAAAAGCATTTTCTTTCTCTGCTAGGGAACATGACCTTACACGAGGCTCAAAAATAAATTCAGAATATAATGCTCACTTGTGGCTAAAACAAATAGTTCTTGGTCACAAGATATGTCAATATTTTTTTCTAGTCATTGAAGATAATCTTCATCCCCACATAGCATAGTTGAGGGGAAAATGACTTTTGTTATAAGGAATTGTTATTAAAATGATAGTTATTAAAAAAAATGATAGTTATTATGACAGAAATCTACATGAAGTGATGTACAATCATAGTGGGAAGAATAAACAAGCACAAAGAAGTCTACACAAGTGAGAATATTACTTTGAAATAAGTATCAAAGGCTGAATTAGGCTTAGCAGCCAAAGAATAATGAGCTCTATTAGAAGATGTAAAGCAGTATGTGGCAAAGGGAAAAGAATAAGATCTTGCCATTTGCAACAACATAGATGGATCTAGAGGGTATAATGCTAAGTGAAATAAGTCAGCGAAAGACAAACACTATATGATTTCACTCATATATGAAATTTAGGAAACAAAACAAATGAACAAAAGAAAGAGACAAAAAACAGACTGTTAAATATAGAGAACAAATAGAGAACAAACTGGTGGTTACCAGGGGCAGTGGGGGGTGGGCAGGGAGCCAGAGGGGGGATGGGTAAAATAGGTGGAGATTAAGATCACACTTATTGTAATGAGCACAAAGTAATATATATATTGTGTAGAGTTGTTGAATCATTATATTGTATACTTAAAACTAATATAGCACTGCGTATTGATTATACTGGAATTAAATATATATATTATATATAAAAATATATAATATATATAATATATAATCTATTATCTATCATCTATCTATCTATCTATCTATCTATCTATCTATCTATCTATCATCTATCTATCTAGAAAGAAGGCTGTGACAAGACACAGGTAAATAAAATCATCTTACAGGAATTATATTGGCTTCAAGCATATGGAAACCTAGTTCATTTTGCCCGTGACAGTGCTAGACTGTCTCTAACATCTCACTTTTTTTCTTAATCTGTGCTTGCCAAATTAGTTATTGAACAGAAAAGTGAGACTTTCAAAACCTTGATTATGCATCTGAAGTCCAAACCAGGAACACGTTTAGAGTTGGATAGTGGGAAATCAGACAATTTCTTAACAATATTTTTTTTTGGGGGGGGGGGATGGAAAAAAAGGTGTTTCTTTCTCTTTGTTTGTTTTGTTTTTGTATTTGTTTTGTAATTTTAATCTGCTAAAAGGAGGCATTACAGAATTATTTGAATTTTATGGACTGTGTTTTGCTTTCAGAAATATTTTATTGCCAAAGAACTCCGAGATAGCAATTTGTATTTCAATGAAGAAGAAAAAGATGACAGATCCGTGCATGTTAAAACTGTATAAATACAATATTTGAGAATGGAGCTTAAAGATCACCTTGCTCTTCTACTGGATTTTCAACTAAGAAGTTCTAGTAAGATAGATAAATGAGAGGAGAAAGTAGATTTATTCTACATAGCCTATTAAAAGTTAAATTTCTGTGAATGATTATTTGGATTAACACCCTAGAGCAAAGTTTTAGGGCCTTTCAATATTCGTGTTCCTTCTTATACTTTTTCTCTTCTTTCTAATCAGCTGCCAGCCATGCAGTCTCTCTAGAAAGTTGGTATTTTAGCTGATACCCAAAGTTGTCAACCAACATTTCAGGATAAAAGTGTAATCCTTTATAGCTAAGACTGTAAATTATCCACATAAGTTCTACTAAATAAATATATGTTCAATTACATGCCATGTCTTAGAAGAAGTCTGTTTGATGTAGGTTAATCTATTTTGACTTTTAAATAACCAAGGTATAAAAAATAAGATCTTTATTTTTTTAATTTTTTTTAAATAAGATCTTTAAAGAGTCAAATATGTTACTTTGTTCAAAGTCGATGTTTTAAAATGATTACTATTCCTTTCTGTCCCATCACCTGTCCCTAGAAGGGAAAGACAGACCATGAAGACTCCTAACTCTGGGAAACGAACTAGGGGTGGTGGAAGGGGAGGAGGGCGGGGGGTGGGGGTGACTGGGTGATGGGCACTGAGGGGGGCACTTGACGGGATGAGCACTGGGTGTTATTCTGTATGTTAGCAAATTGAACACCAATAAAAAATAAATTTATTATTAAAAAAATTGGGCTCCAATATCTCTCTTCAATTCTTGTAGCCGTAAAAAGATTTGTACGTGTGTGTGAACTTTAATGATGATTGATGATTGGTGATGTAATGCTGTTTTCAGCTTTTTGCTCTTTTTCCAGGACAGCCCGTCACCCAGCAAGGGTTTGATGATTAACTCCTTGATTTTCAAATCATGACAGAATTTCCAAAATGGAACGGATTGGGTCATTAACATTTTGTACAAAATTAATTGCCATGTTGAAGGTTTTCTTCTTTGGCTTCCTTCTGTGCTAAATCCCCAACCAAATGTTAGCAGCGGCATATGATTTCTGACTTCTTCATTTCAGAAGTTACGTTGTGATTATGTGCCTAAATTTTTAACGAGTGTGGTTATCTCTCCACTGTCATTTAATAATAGTTTTTTAGTTTAGCCATGTTGGGGTTTTGCTCTTTTTTAAAGAAAATTATTATATCAAATGACTTCACAAGAGTCGTGTAGAGATTTTTTTTTTCTTTTTTTCAAAATCTCCTGATATATAAAGTATAAACTGTCCGGCCCAGCATAGCTATCCAAATGTTTTAATTAAGCTTAAAAATATCTTTCTTTTGTTAAAGAGCGGGGCTTAATGAATTATGATGTAAAATTCGTGACAATCACACTTGTCTCACTCTGACATAAAGGGCTAAGGGGAATTTTGTGTAAATGCATTTAGTGTTTCACAGTAGTGTCCTTTGAGGGTTGGATAGATATTAACATGTTTTTGGAGTCTAGTCAATGCCCTGAGAGGTAAATCTCGAGATATTGACAGAATTTGAAAGACTCAGACAGATCCCTGAGTGCAGTGAGGTCACAATGGTGATGCCACTTGGAAGAGAACGGTTCTCTTCTGCTCTCCAACTTTAGCTCTGAAATTTCATCTACAGGGTTCATATTTTGGTGATTTCTTTGTGTTCTGCATCCCAGATTCTGAAACAGAGTTGTGAACTTAGTAGCCTTACTTGGTAACATGTGGGGATGCCATCTGAAGCAATTCTTGACATTTTTCTGTGAGTGACAAATTTCATCGGATCTTGGAACTGTGTCCACATACCAACTGAGGAGATGGGCTAGCTTTCTCCTGGGTGCAAGGCTGAGTGGAGAAAACTATGTTTTCCCTGAGTGAAACTATGAAAACATATGTTTTCACTATGAAACTAGAAAACTAGTTTCCCCTGAGTGGCCTACTCAAGTGGAAGACCTAGATATTAATCTTCGAGCCACCGTGCCCCAGTGTAACGTCCGAGTCAGCCCAGATTCCCTGAACTTCCTTTTCCTCATCTACAAAAAACCAAGGTAATACTATTTACCTCACAGAGTTATTATGAAGATTAAGAGAATAATAGTAAGAATGGCTCACAGTCACAGAGGACTATGCATGCCAAGTACTATGTTCACCAAAACCCTACAAGATAGGAAGCGATACCCCACACCACTGTGGGGAAGCAGAAGCACACAGTCAGAAGACTTGCCCAAGATCACACAGCTGGTAAATCAGGCTCCGGACCCGTGTTCGGAACCAGGCCACAGTGCAAAATATCTGGTCCAAAGGGTGTGATCCATGAATACCAGGTTCTCTCCTCCTGCTCTTCTCAGCTCACACGCCAGGGCGCTTACGAAATCTGTCACCATCTGCTGGAAGCCTACAGGGCACTGTGGCCTGGTCAGGGTAAAGCTGTTTGTTTCAGTCTGTGCAATAAATCTCTCTCCTTTAGTATTTTCTATCAGGTTATTTATTTTTATCTCATCATCTAAATACTCAACCTCCAGTTTTTTGGTTGTCCTGATCAGAGCATGAAGTGTGTAATGAATAACTTAGGTCTTTAATGTATTCCCGTACTGTAGGTTTTTCCCTGGCTGCCAGGTAAACCTTTTCCCAGGTGTCGGGGCACAATTTGTCTTCAGCCTCTCCTCCTTTTTCATTCTCTCATTGAGAGAGTTGCCCATCCTCTCCATGTTGGAATGTTCCTTCCTGTTTCTGTTGTGTGTCCCTCTCTCTTTCCTTTCATGTTTCTTTATTTTAAATCAGGGAAGCAAGTGTTTGCTTTGGAACCTATGAGAATTAGAATCAGAAAAGGAACTTGGGGAGGACTCAGGGCAGATCTAGAAACCTGCTACTCTCGCCACTTTCTTCTTCATAGCACAGCGCAGATTTCGCGGGATCTTTAATTCTCACTAGTGTCCAATCCACTTTCCTTTGCCGCTCAGCGTCCTCCCTCCATGTGTTGATAGGGGGACTTTTAACCTTGGAGCCCACTGCCAACGGGCCCATTCTTTTATTATTACCTAGTTCAGATCCTCAAGCAGCAAACCTTTTGTGATGACACATTATGATTTGACCTTCTGCCTCTGCCTCATGCCTCACTTTGGCCCTATGTTTCCACAAGGAGGTTTCTAGACTAGAACAAAAAAGAGAAAATACCCTAGCCACAGTGGATATTTCCCACGGAAATACGGATGGATATTTCCCAGGAACATTGGGTTGCTTTCTGTAGCTGAACTGAATCCAGCGTATCCCCACTCTTTTCATCCTGCAAAACTAAAACTGCAGCACTGTTCTATTTCCTGTCTCTAGGCATTTGACTACTCTAGGTAATACATGTTAAGCGAAATCAGACAGTATTTGTCCTTCCATGATTAGCTTATGTCTCATCCGTGTATCTGTGTGATAATGTATGAGAGCAAAGACATAGAGGATGAGTGGTAATAGAAATACATTGGTACAAGTTTATTATATTTTCCTTGAAGTAATTTAATTTTGTGATTAACTCTAAAAACACTATGAAAATTAAAGATAAGGCTTATAATACTTTTACTAATAAAATTTTATAAGAAATATCCACTGTGGCTAGGCTATTTTCTCTTTTTGGTCTAGTCTAGAATCCTCCTTGTGTACTACGGGCTTTGATATTTCTTTTCTACTTTCATAGTGTGTTTGTTCTTTCACATTTTGCTGGAGTATGGTTTTCTTATATCAGGGTCTTTATCCTCTTAGCAAAATATAAATAGCTCCTTCTCCATCCTCTATAAGTAGAACATGTGCATAGGGTACCTTTAAGAATTGTATTTCCTTCCAGTATGTACTGAAAAGTTCTTGTCAGTCTCTCTCTTTAGCCATTTACTCAATGCATAAGATTTATTCTCAAATTCCATGTTCTATTCTCTTCTGAATTGGGTTCTATAATTTTTGTAAATTGTGGCAAGAAGAAGGCTTATTTTAAACCTCTATTGGCATGAGGAATAGCTTCCTAAATGAACCGTATATAATTACCAGCCAGTGCCCACCCATCTCTAACCCCAGCCAGGGGTTTACCTGGATGCTGAGCTTTTCCTCTTAAAAACATCAATGCACTTTCGTCCCTCAAACAAGCAGCAATTTCTTTATTAACATTTTAATACCTGGTATCAGGTGAGGTCCATTGTTTCAGGAAAATGGAAACATGGACTTGTGGGAAACAAACAGGATTGCCTAATAGGAGTCACTTGACCAAGGAAATTACTTAATGAGAAGTTTCTGATTTGTCCTGTTTCCTTGTTTACCAGGTTATCTTTGATTATATGTCGCACAATGACATTCCCAGATAGAAATAACTCAAGACCAAGGCTATTTATACCTTGCCTCAGAAAAGCCTTTTTGTTTACTTCTCCCTGGTGTGACTTCAGGCACTAGCAAACTAGCAATGCAAGGTAACTTTATTTCAGTTCCAAGAAATGAGCTTTTCTGGGGTCCTGGATGGTACAGTCAGGGTCACACTCCTGGCTTTGGCTCAGGTCGTGATCTCGAAGTCATGATCTCGAGATTGTCAGATTGAGCCCTGGAGGTGGGGGGGTCTGTGCTCAGCACAGGGTTGGCTTGGGGACCCTCTCCCTCGGTCTCTCCTCCCCTCAAATAAATCTTAAAAAAACAAAACAAAACAAAACAAAAAAAAAAACCCTGAGCTTTTCTGAGTCAATCCTGTGTCTAAATTGGACTGCATTCCTTACTTGTATGGAACAGCTTCTTTTTTTTGTGATTTTTGTTTGTCTGGTTTACCATTTTTTTCCTAAATCTGGAATGCAGAGTCTTCTATTCCAATTTAAAATGTGGGAAAGGAATATAATTCAGGTTTCTGTATTGAGTTCAAACTTTTCTTGCTCTGTGTCCTTGAAGCTGTCAGAGGCAGAGCTCAGTCTTCTGAGCCACCTCTTTCAGATTGGCAGAGAAACACCCAGAACAAATGTCTGAAACCTCTTTCTGGATGTCGATCTTCTTTATCTTTCTTAAAGTAATTATTCACTATCCTGTTACTTCTTTTGGAGACTCACTCAAGATATATAGCTAAATAAATAGATACTGCATATTGTATAAAAAACTATCACTTAAAGCAGTTGTGAAAAGCACTGAAAACATTAGAAGAAAACACGATAGACAGATAAATAGGTAGATGATAGATAGATAGATAGATAGATAGATAGATAGATAGATAGATGATAGATAGAAAAAAAGAAAGAAAGAAAGACATATATATACAGGATCTTTGGTCATTTTCTGGTCTCCCAGGCTGGTACTGCATTTTTTGTTGTCTTATATACTTTTAAATTAACTAGATTTTGTTTTGTTTTGTTTTTAAAATTCTCTTTACTTGTTAATATCTATTATTGCTTTAAAATGACTGAAGAGCAAGAAAGTCCAAAAAGAGGTGTGTGGGGCGGTGCATTCTACTGGAAAAAAGGCCACAATAATTGTACTTTGATGTTTCTAGTACTCTTTACAACTGCTTTAGGTTGTACTTTTTTATAGGGTGTTTTAAACGTCCCTCTTAATGTTACAGTCTCACATCCTAATTGTTAAGATGCATTAGTGTGGTTTGCATGTGCGTGCACATACATGTCTGCGTGTATGGCCCGATGATCTCATGGCTTAGGAAGTACATTTGACAAGTGTCTTTTAAATTTGCAAAATAGTCTCTGGTAGACTTGTCATTTTGTGCAACATCCTCAACACTTCCAAAGATTCATTTTTACTTGAAAATAATTTCTTGAGAAGGTTAAACTAGTAAGAATAAAAACAATAGTAGTACTCAAGTCTATAAAGTATTTTCTGAAACAAGTTCGCTCATTTTATATGTTCAAATAATCATTGAGAATTTAAAAAAGAATTGTTAGGTCAGTTTCTTAGCTAGAGGCCTCTGAAAAGATCTGTACTAAAGTTTCCCTTTGCTCCACCTCTTCTAGATTCACTACCTTGGACCTCTGATGTGTTTTAATTTGCACTTTGCCTCCTTCTTGCATGTGTTTTTGCCATCATCTTATCACTGTAGACAGATGATGAGTGTTTGTAAACAAATGCTAGGTGATTAGGTACAGTTGAGGCAGGGTATAAGCATTTCATTGAAGGTAGACTGGATCACCTGTATCCAAAGGCCCTTTCAATCATGAAATTCCATACTTTGATGATTTTCTTCATACTGGTAACTCAGGATAGGAAGCCCATTAACAGATTCCTGGCTTCTTTGATGATTACATTATTTCATCAACTAGTATTAATTTACTTTTTAAAAAGTTACTTATATTTACAACTAGTATTTATTATCTCCATTTGGGGGGTTTCTTTTGAAGAATGATGGTTTTTACTAATGACTACTTAAGCTTAAAATGTGAAAATATAAAGGATGTTTGCACTGAAGTAAATATGAATCATCTTTAGCACTTATTCCAGTGACATAAAGGTTTATATAGGTAGGGTTAAAGCCTTGGATTTGTAGTCTGTCTGGGCTCTTTTGAAGGCCAGGGATCCCTTAAAAGTAAATGATTCTCTCAGTTTTTTTTTTTCTTTATTCATCATTTGCTTCTATACTCATCAGAATAATTTACAACTAATTTAAAAATTGAAGTTTAACAAATCATCTAATTAATTGAAGCATTTTGAGAGGAAAAACATGACTATATATGTGATTACAATATTTGTAGCACAAGCAGAAATAATTTTGTCAAGTCATATTCTTAAAGAATTTTTCCACCTGTGGGACTGACTGTAAGAATGAAGTTTAGGGGGCTCCTGAGTAGCTCAATTGGTTAAGCTTCCAACTCTTGGTTTCTTCCTGGGTCGTCATGTAGGGATTGTGGGATCCAGTGGAGTCTATTCGAGATTCTCTCCTTCTGTCTCTGTGCCTCCTCATTGAGTGTGCTCTCTCTCCCTCTCAAAAATAAACTTAAAAAATTAAATCTTAAAAAAAAAAAAAAAAAAAAAAAAGAGTGAAACCCAGTCCAAGTAACTGAGGTAGAGACTTTTAAGTACTATTTGACTCAGTAACCTTCCAAACAGTGTTTGGACAGAAATCTAGTGGCTTATTTATCAAGGATGTCACAAATAGATCTTGAGCATATCATGGGGATTGATGTTCTAAGTAACATCTAAAGCGGTTCCAAGAATGAGAATCTCTGATTCATATCATTTGAAATATCATGTTTTTCTCTCACAACTCGTTTTGAATTGATAGCTCTGGAGATCACCTCTTTAAAGCTCGCTTTAAAAGGAAGTACTGAATTTCTTTACATCACAAATTTGTGCTTTGTGTCATGTTTGTCATCAATTCACTAATTAACATTTGTTAATTGCCTTTTGTGTTTACAGGAAATTTACCAATATCTATAATGTTTACTTGAGATTACCAAAATTTAAACTGAGCAAATATAAAAGGTCTTTTCTCCGGAAGCAAATGTATTTTTTTCTTTTCTCGTGAACTGTGTTTGGCATTTCTCCCAAATTGCTAAACATTTGCATGTGACACGGCTTAATGTAGGCTTATGAACTGCATGTGCCTATCGGGAGACCTAGAAGATAAGGAACCTAAAAAGCAGGAATTTCTCAGTTGACTGAGTGTGGGTGTGCATGTCTCTGTGCGTACTTGCTAGTAAGCACAAGATCGAAATTTTATTAATTTAACCACTCAACAAGAACTTAACACCTTTGTTCTAGTTACTCGGAAAGGAGTACATCAAAGATCCATGGCCCCATGAAGTTTCTATCCTAGTGATTTTCATGGATTATAGAGGGAAAGAAATAATCAAAGTTAGCACCTAAACATTCATACGTATTTTTTCTAATGAGAAATTGCAATCTAAATAAGAATAGATGTAATGTTTAAAATACACAGAATTCTGTGGGAGCCTCTATTAAGGTTTTCACAAGTAGATTTCAGGATTCTCTCATCCGGTAACCAAATAAGAGCAACACTGTCCAGCATCTATATACTCCGGCAATATCTAGAGGATATTTAACAATATATTGTATGGGAATGCCTGGGTGGCTTAGTGGTTGAGCATCTGCCTTCAGCTAAGGGTGTGATCCTGGGGTCCCGGGATTGAGTCCTGCAACAGGCTCCCTGCATGGAGCCTGCTTCTTCCTCTGCCTGTGTCTCTGCCTCTCTCTGTGTGTCTCTCATGAATAAATAAATAAAATCTTAAAAAAAAAATAACCAAACCCAATATATTGTAGGAAACTGGTCAAAGAATTTATAAGAATATTTGAATCCACATTTTGTGTTAAGAAATATATAAACCATGCTATTCAAATAATGTATGGAACTAGAAGCACAACAGCATGCAACAGTGGACCCTGGCTTGTGTCTCTAGCATGTCTTGATTGTTATGGATAAAGAATTAATTTTAATTCTGGCTAAATCTGTGTCTGTATATCTGGAACACAGAAAATGTGCAGTGTTGCCTCTTATGTTCTGCTCTATCTGTGAAGGCCCACTCCTCACTTGGGGATCTTACTGCAGGTGATTCTATCTAGTACCCCTGGGTATAGCATCATGTGCTGCAGCCTCTGCCCTCTACTAGAAAAAAAAAAACAATTTCTTTAAACTCCAGGGTCTGCATTTCCTCTACAAGATCAGATGTTCTGCTCTGGTGCTACGTGATGCCATTCTGTTGGTCCACATAATGGGATTTAAGGTCTCCTTTTGTCTAGAAGCAACCATTTGCCTAGAGCTACAATTGAAAACGGAGCCCTTTCTGTTCAGTAGTGTGAACAAAGTCTTCCAGGCAGTAGTGTTTCTACACAGTTATTCAGTCAGTCTTCAAAATGTGTTTCTCTAAGCCTAGTCCTGTGCATTTGTTTGTTCAAGAGTTCTTTGATGTAGTAGTTTTGAGAAACACTGTATGCCATACCTTCCTCTTGAGGTGCACAGCATATAATGTATTAAATATCCTAGGAGCCACGCAAAAACAAAGCAAAATGACAACAGAAAACAAATCTGTATATTATCCTGATCATTTTTTCCTAGAATTAATTGACCAGAATACATTTTTTTAAGTGTGAAGGACATCTCAAACATTTTCTGTGGAATGGGTAATGCTCATAATGACTAATATTTTGTATATTACAAACTCATTTGATAAATTTTGCCGTTTGTCATTTTTTTTTCAATTTAAATACCTTCATAGTTTTATTTTGATTTCAGGGAATTTATGGTTTTGCTTATTTCTTGCTTGGAGTTTATTCTAGGATAAAAATACTTAAAAACAGTGATAATATTTATCATCCTGAAGATATAAAAGTCCATTTTAATTCATTACATTAAAAACTGTATCATGGAGGATTAGTGACTTTTCCTTAAATATCTCATAAATATGGAATGATATTGGAAAGAGGGAACATAAACTCCAGTACATTACTAGTCCAACAAGAAACAAAAAAATTAGTATTTTTAAAGATTTTTTTAAGAAAAATCTATTCATAACAAGTATCATTTAGAATTGATTATATGACTGAGCAGGGGTACCTGCATGGCTCAGTAGTAGGTTAAGTGTCTGCCTTTAACTCAGGTAATGATTCCTGGGTTCTGGAATCGAGTCCCCATATCCCTGGGATGGAGCCTCCACCTTGGGCTCCCTGCTCAGTGAGGAGTCTGCTTCCCCCTCTCCCTCTGTGCCTCCACGCTGCTCTCACAGACACACACTCTCTCTCTTTCTTCTCTCTTAAATAAATAAAATCAAAAAAAGATATGACTGAGCAAATTCTTAGCTTTTTTTTTCAATATAATACATAAAAATGCATAACCTGCAAAGCTTTGAAAACAGCTCCTTTTGAGTCCCAGGCCTCATAATGATGAAGTGTAATTTGAGTGTTTCCAAACAAATGTCAACATATAGTAATATATGATGATGACCACAGAAGTTAAAAGCTTAAGTGTATATGCACTAGTTTCCAAGATACGGCTTCCAGGTTGACTGTTTTAGGTAATGTGTGTTGCCTGCAGATTAATTCAACATGGTTTCTGTCCTTGAGAGTAATTAATACTCTAAGACATGAGAGAATGAGGTAGGCACACGACTGTAAGCAAGATTACGGGACTGACATTTATTTAGCATTGACTTGGAATATTATTAGATACAGATATTATCAGATACAGATATTATCATCTAATCCTCACAACAACTCTGCAAAGTCTGTATGTGGCATCTACTGCTACTAACTTACACATCAGTTTCTTCTTTCAATATGTTCAGGTTGGTGATGCATCATGATTGGTCATAGTCAAGGACAATCATGTTCTGTGAATTCTGAGCCTCCCTCGAAGGAGGCAACGATAACTAAGGGGGAAACCTTTTGGGTGGAGGGGACAATTCAACAAGACTGCTAATGAAAGGAAACAAGAAAGACAAACCTGGCACTATATCTCCTCTGCTTCCTGCCTTGAATCCTACGAATAAATGTGGATACCAGAAGCCACTTGTGACTTTGAAACAACAAATATCAGGATAAAATTCAGCACACTAAGGATGATAGGAACACAAAACCAATTTGAATTTCTGACTCAAAAAGAAGCAGAGTCAACAACTGCAGTGCCTTAGACCTGGATTCCCTGCGAGGAAACTGACCCCTGTTTGCTTACGTCTGTAATATCCTGTTCTTACATATGTCTAAACATGTTGCTAATTAATATATGAGTATTTCATATTTTTGTAGGAGGATAAAGGGAGAAACGAAGTCTAGAGACACTAAATGACTCAAAGTGGCACCAAAATCAGTGAGGGAGCTGGGGCTTGAGCTGCCTCTAAAATCCATACTCATCCCATCAGTATATCCTGGATACAAGAGGATACGGTAACAATTCATCCAAGAGATCAAGGAGCATTTCACAGACATAGAATAGCAATATTATCCTAGAGGAAAATCACATTTCTAATATTAAGAATGATAATTACTGAGGTCCACTATTATCCAGAAAACTATAAATTAGTGCATATTCTTATCTAAGCTTTTTGAACATCAGGAGAGAAAATTAGCTTCTATCTGTGAAGGCAACTGGACCTCTCTGCAGCCAGTGAATGATATGCTAATAATTTGTATGAACTTGTCCCTGAGCCAGCCTTGGTGTAGCTAATCAATGGCATATTGCTGATTATACTCTCTGAAGGCCATTTTGTCCCATGTCTTTTCATATTATCTGACACGATAACCCAGCTGGGCAAAACTGTGAAACAAAATAGAGCACAATACTCAAGTAGCCAAAGAATGGATTGTGTGACATCAGAGGTCATTCCATCATGCATGCGTGTAGATCTGTGATTTTTCTTTGAGCTTAAATGGGCTCTGATAATTTGTTAAAAATCTTACTTTGTTTAAGTCAGTTTCCTTTTTTTAAAAAGATTTTATTTATTTATTCATGAGAGACACACACAGAGAGAGAGAGAGAGAGAGAGAGAAGCAGAGACACAAGCAGAGGGAGAAGCAGGCTCCCTGCGAGTCCCGATGTGGGACTCGATCCCGGGTCTCCAGGATCATGCCCTGGGCTGAAGAAGGCCCTAAACTGCTGAGCCACCTGGGCTGCTGAGTCAGTTTTCTATAATTTTCAGCAAGCCTGTCAAGATTTTTTACTCCTGTTATCCTCTATTAAGACGATCTATTTAGTTACTTTTATGGGTATCTGAGATTATTTTTTCTACTTCTTTTTCCACTTTAAAAAATATTCATCAACACTAAAAAGAAATGAGGTATGAAAACATGAAAAGACATGGAGGGACTCTAAATGCACATTATTAGGTGCGAGAAGCCAATCGTAAAAGACTACATACTGTTTGATTCCAACTAATATGACGTTTTGGAAAAGACAAACTATGTAGACGATAAAAAGATTGGTAGTTTCCAGGGGTGGGAAGGGTGGAGGGATGAATAGGCAAGCACAGAGGAATTTAGGGCAGTGAAAATACTCTTTATAACATTATAATGATGAATATATGTCATACATTTGTCCAAACCCATAGAATTTATAACACCAAGAGGTAAGCTACAGACTTAGGGTGATTATGATATCATTAATGTAAGTCCATCCTTGGTGAAAACATACCATTCTAGTGAAAGATGCAGATAATGCAGTGAGGCTGTGCATGTGTGTAGGGGGTGGTATTTGGGAAATCTCTATACCTTCCACTCAATTTTGCTGTAAGCCTAAAATGCTCAAAAAATAGTCTAATATATTTTTTAATAAGTCAGTATAAACTTTACAGGCAAATTTGAGGAATTATCTTAGTTATTTTCTCATCTCACCAGTTTTTGTGTTTGTGTGTGTAACCTTTTGTCATAGAATAAAAAACTGGAAGCAATATTGAACTGGTAAAATTGGCTAAAATAATAATAATAAAAAAAAATCAGTGTCCTATTAGAAACTTCAAAATGGGGCAGCCCGGGTGGCTCAGCGGTTTAGCCTTCGGCCCAGGACGTGATCCTGGAGACCCGGGATCAAGTCCCATGTCGGGCTCCCTGCATGGAGCCTGCTTCTCCCTCTGCCTCTCTACCTCTCTCCCTCTCTCCCTCTCTCTCTCTTCTCTCTCTCTCTCTCTCTGTCTCATGAATAAATAAATAAAATCTTAAAAAAAAAGAAGAATCTTCAAAATGTAGATTAAAGGATAAAGACTTGTGGGTAGATAGAACACTGATCAATAGGTGATATAATTCCATATAGTTATATACTGAGCCTCGAATACATTTTCTAAATCTACCATTTATGGAGCATAAACCATAGTCAGATAGTCAGATAGTACACCCGCCAACACCACCACGTACATATAAGAGATTCAGCTACAGTTAGGCTTGATTATAAGCGTAATCAGGTCTAGGGAACTGATCGTATCACAATCAATCTGCCTCTCATGACTATGAATTTGTTCCAAACTAACTGTCTTTTAGGATGATCTGAGATCTCTGTCCTATTAATCAAATCCATTGAATTGTATTCAAGTTAGTTAAAAATATGTTAGTTTAAAAATATCTATTTTATACATTAATAAAGGGGGAGCACGTGTACCATCTGTACAGAAGCTTGTATCTTCTTTTGCTAGAAGTGAATACATTTTTTAGCCAATATTTTTGCCTGGTATAAAGTCCTCTCTTTTCAATATGTGCTGATGCTCTTCTGTGTCACTTACAATTCTTGGCCCACACCAACTGTGAAGATATTGTGATATTTAGATTTCTGTTTGCAAATTGCACGAACTCTGATATTTGCAAATACTCAAAATTTATTTTCAGATCTGCCTGTTAGTTTCTGTAAATTCTTTGTTTCTCTGTAATGCTATTGAGAAAATGCTAACTTTTCTCTTCACCTAGGAGTGACTTCTTAATCTTCATGATCTAGCTGTTCTGAAGTTTCTAGTCTCCTCTGCTGTCCTTGTTCTAATCTCTGAGAATCATTACCAGGAAAGTGAGCCAATACTGTTGTATTTGTGAGAGCTGCACCTGGATGGCCATTCAGTCTAGAAGTTAAATTTGACTCCAATCGTTTGTTGTGATGATTCACTCTTTATAATACCATTCAATACTAGTTATTAGCAGAAACTCCGTGGCCCTACTTTTTTTTTGGGGGGGGGGGTCCACTGAGGTATTTTTTTATAAATTTATTTTTTATTGGTGTTCAATTTCCCAACATATAGAATAACACCTAGTGCTCATCCCATCTAATGCCCCCCTCAGTGCCCGTCACCCAGTCACCCACACCCCCGCCCTCCTCCCCTTCTACCACCCCTAGATCATTTCCCAGAGTTAGGAGTCTCTCATGTTCTGTCTCCCTTTCTGATATTTCCCACTCATTTTTTCTCCTTTCCCCTCTATTCCCTGTCACTATTTTTTATATTCCCCAAATGAATGGGGAAAATGAATGAGACCATATAATGTTTGTCCTTCTCCAATTGACTTATTTCACTCACATAAGACCCTCCAAGTTCCTCCATGTTGAAGCAAATGGTGGGTAATTGTCCTTTCTGATGGCTGAGGAATATTCCATTGTGTACATAGACCACATCTTCTTTATCCATCATCTGTCGATGGACACCAAGGCTCCTTCCACAGTTTGGCTATTGTGGACATTGCTGCTAGAAACATCGGGGTGCAGGTGTCCGGGTGTTTCACTGCATCTGTATCTTTGGGGTAAATCCCCAGCAGTGCAATTGCTGGGTCGTAGGGCAGGTCTATTTTTAACTCTTTGAGGAACCTCCACACAGTTTTCCAGAGTGGCTGCACCAGGTCACATTCCCACCAACAGTGCAGGAGGGTTCCTCTTTCTCCACATCCTCTCCAACATCTGTGGTTTCCTGCCTTGTTAATTTTCCCCATTCTCACTGGTGTGAGGTGGGATCTCATTGTGGTTTGGATTTGTATTTCCCTGATGACCAGTGATGCGGAGCATTTTCTCATGTGCTTGTTGACCATGTCTATGTCTTCCTCTGTGAGATTTCTGTTCATGTCTTCTGCCCATTTCATGATTGGATTGTTTGTTTCTTTGCTGTTGAGTTTAATAAGTTCTTTATAGATCTTGGATCCTAGCCCTTTATCTGATAGGTCATTTGCAAATATCTTCTCCCATCTGTAGGTTGTCTTTGAGTTTTGTTGACTGTTTCTTTTGCTGCGCGGCACTACTTTTAATCCTTCACACCAGATCTTTAGACTCCAGCTTGTTCACTGAGGACAAGTGTGGCTTGGTAGATTAAATTAAATGTGTGAAAGAATAAGTGTGTGAAGAAAACATTTGTTAACTACCTGGGAGGAGAAGTTTAATATCAGTAATTCCAAGAAGTACAAAAATGAATTTTGAGTGTTCACTGTTTCTGAAGATAAAAGATAAAAACACTGATGTCAGTGGACACTCATGAACTATTCAGAAAAGCTGTCAGCTGGCCAGGAAGGTTTCAGACTGGCTTCACCATTTTCTTAGGAAAACTAATTGCTTGATGGTCAACGCAATAAAAGATCATTAGTTTACTAATACGTAGTAACATCATTCACTTTATCCGTATGCATAGCCTGAACAATGTTCCATTGTTTCCAAAGACTTTCTAAGGGCTATTCCAACGTATTAGAAGAACAAATAAAATAAGTCTCTGACGTTGAGGAAGATGAGAGAAATAAAAGAGGTCACTTTGGTTGCTGTACATTCATGCAGAACTTTCTTGGGTCAAAACACTAATTGCTTCCTTACAATCCAAATCTATTTCTCAGCTTTTAGGATTAAGGGTTTTTTTGTTGCTGTTCTTGTTAATGGTGCCAAAATATTTTGAATCAACAGCACATGAAAATGAGAGAAAAAGTCAAGATTTTTCCTTCTCAGTAACTGAAGTGTTTGCATTATTTTAAAAGGTTTTCTTTTACCATTATTTAGATACTTGAAAAGCCAGTAGCAATTAGAGTATCATTTTATAAATATAACACAAAGAGATTCAATGTTTTGTTCCAGTTCACCTGGATTCCAGAAGAGCTATGTGAGTTCTTCCTACCTCACAGCAAGCCAAATGTCCTTTGGATTTTTATATCTCAATCTCAAGGATGCTTTGCTTTGATGAAATTTTTATTAAAATTCCCTTTTGATGGAAGTTTTTAGTACATAAAATATGGCATACAGTTTATCTATTCATAGCCTGGACCTAGTTATTGATGATTACAGCCAAGCCATAACCTGTTACATTTTAGTTTATTTGTATTTCAGTTTTATATGTGTGTGTATAAAATATATATTTATATTCCCATTTTCTGTAGTTTATAATCAATCTAATGCATTTAGAATTGTTATATCTCTTCACTATTCTGTAGGTTGGGTCAAATTTTTATTGACATCTCACATCTAACTTAAACTTTAGTGACAAAAGTAAATTAGTTGTGACTAGGAATCAAATGTATGCGCTACTTGAATGGATTAGTCCTTGGGAACCAGCCTCCCTTTGGGCTGAATCAGTTATGCAGCCCATATCCCAGTCTACTGAAGAGAAGCAAAATAGTATTACTTAAAATTGTGTATTCAGTATATAAGATGCTTCATGGGCTTATGTTATTTTCAGATAAAATATGTATTAGAGCTTGAGAGAAGAGTGACTCAACTGATAGCAGTTAAGATCAGATAGCAGGAGTGTTTCATGCGTTATTCAAAACATGTGGATGTCGTCCTAGAAACAGAAGAGGCTACTGAACCATTGTGACATGCTTCTATGTTAGAATGGGCACATAGCAGAAATACAGAATACAGTTGGCCAGTGATGAAATGAAAAAGCAAATGTATGAGAAAGACTAGTAAGAAGAGTCTATCACAATAATCTGGTGAATAACACAATCGCAGCAGAGAGGAAATCCTGGGTAAAGTGTAGGAGGGAGTCTGCTAGGATTCTCTAGAGAAACAGAACCGAAAGAATGTATACAGGAAGATATTTAGTATAAGGAGACTGAGAATCTCCATAATCTGCTCTCTGAAAACTGGAGAGCTGGGGAAGTTGGTAGTATAATTTAGTCCAGGTCCAAGGGCCTGGGGAGCAGGGGAGCCAATGATGTAGATTCCAGTCTGGGTCTGAAGATCCAAGAACCAAGAGTACTGAGGGCAAGAGAAGATTGATGTCCCAACCCAAGCAGTCAGGCAGGAAAATCTCACTTCTTCCATAGTGTCAGTTTGTTCTATTCAGGCACTCGTTGGATTGGATGATGCCTGCCCACGTCGGGAGGGCAAATCATTTTACTGAGTCCACCAATGCCCGTGCTAATTTCAAACTGGAAACACCCTAATAGATAAACCCCAAAATAATATTTATCCAAGTATCTAAGCACCTTATGATCCAGTCAAGTTGACACATAAAATTAACCATCACACATGGGAAACTGACCACTGAGAAATTGTTGGTGATGGAAGTAACTGGAAAACTTGAGACAAATGCTTCTTAATAAATAATTACCTACTTTTAAGTGTTTTTTTTTTCTGATTCATATCATTTCATAACCCCATTATTTAGTGGCATTCCATCATTATCTATTGTTTTCCTTCTAAAACATACAATCCACCATTGCCTTGAGTTGTTGGCATTTGGGTTGATTTGGAAAAGAGAGAAGAGAATCCATGACAGTCAAAATATAATACTTCTAAAAAGTCAAAAGGAGTAGGACATTTGATATGGAAGTCTACCTATGGAGGTTTCACCAAACTATGGGTGACGTCCTGGACTTACTGTGTATGACAGTAATGTTGGCAGTCGGACACGTGAGCCCTAGTTCTATTTGTGATACTTGCTTAGTGTGTAACTTTAGATGAATTAGACCCTATGAGTCTCCTTTTCCATATCTTTCATATTCCAAAGTCTTATGATTATAAACACTAAAAGATGGGATGCCTAGGTGGCTCAGCGGTTGGGTGCCTATCTTTGCTCAGGTTGTGATCCCAGGATCTGGGATTGAGTCCCACATCAGGAGACTACTTCTCCCTCTGTGCGTGTCTCTGCCTCTCTCTCTTAAAAACAAAAAAGACTCAAATTAATAAAATCATGAATGAAAAGGGAGAGATCACCACCAATACCAAGAAAATACAAACAATTTTAAAAACATACTATGAGGAGAAGCCCGGGTGGCTCAGCAGTTTAGCACCACCTTCAGCCCAGGGTCTGATCCTAGAGACCCAGGATCGAGTCCCATGTCAGGCTCCCTGCATGGAGCCTGCTTCTCCCTCTGCCTGTGTCTCTGCCTCTCTCTCTCTCTCTCTCTCTCTCTGTGTGTGTGTGTGTGTGTATCTGTCTCTGTCTCTGTGTGTCTCATGAATAAATAAATAAAATCTTCAAAAAATTCTTTAAAAACATACTATGAGCAGCTGTACGTCAATAAATTAGGCAATCTAGAAGAAATGGATGCATTTCTGGAAAATCACAAGCTACCAAAACTGGAACAGGAAGAAATAGAAAACCTGAACAGGCTGATAACCAGGGAGGAAATCGAAGCAGTCATCAAAGACCTCCCAAGACACAAAAGTCTAGGGCCAGATGCCTTCCCAGGGGAATCCTATCAAATGTTTAAAGAAGAAACAAAACCTATTCTATGAAAGCTGTTCCAAAAGATAGAAAGGGATGGAATACTTCCAGACTCGTTTTATGAGGCCAGCATTACCTTAATTCCCCCCAAAGACCCCACCAAAAAGGAGAATTAGAGACCAAGATCTCTGATGAACACAGATGCAAAAATTCTCAACAAGATACTAGCCAATAGAATCCAACAGTACATTAAGAAGATTATTCACCACGACCAAGTGGGATTTATCCCCGGGATGCAAGGCTGGTTCAACACTCGTAAAGCAATCAACATGATAGATGGTATCAGCAAGAGAAAAAACAAGAACCAAATATGATCCTCTCAATAGATGCAGAGAAAGCATTTGACAAAATTCAGCATCCATTCCTGATCAAAACTCTTCAGAGTGTAGGGATAGAGGGAACATTCCTCAGCATCTTAGAAGCCATCTATGAAAAGCCCACAGTAAATATCATACTCAATGGGGAAACACTGGGAGCCTTTCCCTAAGATCAGAAACACAACAGGGATGTCCACTCTCACCACTGCTATTCAACATAGTACTGGAAGTCCTAGCCTCGGCAATCAGACAACAAAAAGACATTAAAGGAATTCAAATTGGCAAAGAAGAAGTCAAACTCTCCCTCTTCCCAGATGACATGATACTGTACCTAGAAAAGCCAAAAGGCCTCCACCCCGAAGATTGCTAGAACTCATACAACAATTTGGCAGAGTGGCAGGATACAAAATCAATGCCTAGAAATCAGTGGCATTTCTATACACTAACAATGAGACTGAAGAAAGAGAAATGAAGGAGTCAATCTCATTTACAATTGCACCCAAAAGCATAAGATACTTAAGAATAAACCTAACCAAAGAGGTAAAGGATCTATATCCTAAAAACTACAGAAGACTTCTGAAAGAAATTGAGGAAGACACAAAGAGATGGAAAAATATTCCATGCTCATAGATTGGAAGAATTAATATAGTGAAAATGTCAATGCTACACAGGGCAATTTACACATTTAATGCAATCCCTATCAAAATACCATGGACTTTCTTCAGAGAGTTGGAACAAATCATCTTAAGATTTGTGTGGAATCAGAAAAGACCCCAAATAGCAAGGGGAATATTAAAAAAGAAAACCAGAGCCGGGGGCATCACAATGCCAGATTTCAGGTTGTACTACAAAGCTGTGATCATCAAGACAGTGTGGTACTGGTACAAAAACAGACTCATAGATCAATGGAACAGAATAGAGAACCCAGAAGTGGACCCTCAACTCTATGGTCAACTAATATTCGACAAAGCAGAAAAGACTATCCACTAGATAAAGTATAGTCTCTTCAATAGATGGTGCTGGGAAAATTGGACATCCACATGCAGAAGAATGAAACTAGACCACTCTCTAGCACCAGACACAAAGATAAACTCAAAATGGATGAAAGAGATAAATGTGAGAAAGAATCCATCAAAATCCTAGAGGAGAACACAGGCAACACCCTTTTTCGAACTTGGCCACAGCAACTTCTTGCAAGATACATCCATGAAGGCAAGGGAAACAAAAGCAAAAATGAGCTATTGGTACTTCATCAAGATAAGAGGCTTCTGCACAGCAAAAGATACCTTTCAACAAAACTCAAAGACAACCTACAGAATGGGAGAAGATATTTGCAAATGACCTATCAGATAAAGGGCTAGGATCCAAGATCTATAAAGAACTTGATAAACTCAACAGCAAAGAAACAATCCAATCATGAAATGGGCAAAAGACATGAAGAGAAATCTCACAGAGGAAGACATAGATCATGGCCAACAAGCACATGAGAACATGCTCCGCATCACTGGCCATCAGGGAAATACAAATCCAAACCACAATGAGATCCCACCTCACACCAGTGAGAATGGGGAAAATCAACAAGACGGGAAACAACAAATGTTGGAGAGGATGTGGAGAAAGAGGAACCCTCCTGCACTATTGGTGGGAATGTGACCTGGTGCAGCCACTCTGGAAAACTGTGGAGGTTCCTCAAAGAGTTACAAATAGAGCTGCCCTACGACCCAGCAATTGCACTGCTGGGGATTTACCCCAAAGATACAGATGTGGTGAAACACTGGGACACATGCACCCCAATGTTTATAGCAGCAATGTCCACAAAGCCAAACTGGAGGGAGCCTCGGTGTCCATTGAGAGATGATGGATAAAGAAGATGTGGTCTATGTATACAGTGGGATATTCCTCAGCCATCAGAAAGGACAAATATCCACTATTTGCTTCAACGTGAATGGAACTGGAGGGTCTTATGCTGAGTGAAATAAGTCAATCAGAGAAGGACAAACATTATATGGTCTCATTTCATTTCGGGAATATAAAAAAATAGTGAAAGGGAATAAGGGTAAAGGAGAGAAAAGGAGTGGGAAATATCAGAAAGGGAGACAGAACATGAGAGACTCCTAACTCTGGGAAATGATCTAGGGGTGGTGGAAGGGGAGGTAAGCGGGGGGAAGGGGTGACTGGGTGACAGGCACCGAGGGGGGCACTTGATGGGAAGAGCACTGGGTGTTATGCTATATGTTGGCAAATCGAACTCCAATTAAAAAAAATAATTAAAATAAATAAATAAATCTTAAAAATAATAAATAAATAAATATTTAAATACATAAATAAATAAACAAACAAACACTATAAGATGCTCACCTCCTAAAGGCTATGAGGATACTGTAGGTGGATATGGTATGAGATGACTAGATGCACCATCCTGTACTTTCACTAAAGAACAAAGGGGCCCCTTTGCACATATAACAAGGGAGTATAGACTATTGGTCCTATTGGTCAAAGTCAACATTACTTAAATTTAGTGAAAAACAATCCACACCATCAATAGTAAATCCCATAGCCTAGGTATTAAGAATTACTACTAAATTAACATTATCCTAAAGTTATACCTTTGTATATATTAGGAAAATGTGTTGTCTACACTGTTATAAAATGTTGCTGGAATAGGTTGGCAAACCTGAGAAATGGTCACTATCAGAAAGGTTTACTTTAGGGAAAGAGGCTTTCCACAGAGAGACAGGACCTTGGCCTTTCTCAGCCCTCAGCTCCCTATTCTGATGCATTCAAATATAAATGATACACAATAAGACACGATGGCACAGATATAATGGAGGAGAGAAGGAATGGAAAATCCATGAAATGTATGTTCCATTACCCAGTTTTGCCTTTCCTTGCTCAGAGATAATTTACTTGAGTATTTCACCAGAACAAACAATCAACAGCAGCAAAACAAATACATACTGAATGCTATTTGGTTTTATTGCTGACTAGTGGAGATACTTTCCTGATGTTGCCTGACATGAAATGGCCAGAAGATGACATTGTTACCTAAATTTAACTGATTATTGAGGTGCATATTATCTCTGTAATAGGAGAGGCAAAAGGGAGAACAGCAACTTGGAAACATGACTCAAGGTAAATAGAGGAAATTCTCACTCTTAGCACAATAAATACTGATTCAGAGGGCATCCCTGGGTGGCTCAGCAGTTCAGCGCCTGCCTTTGGCCCAGGGCGTGATCCTGGAGTCCTGGGATCGAGTCCCGCGTCGGGCTCCAGGCATGGAGCCTGCTTCTACCTCTGCCTCTCTCTCTCTCTCTCTCTCTCTCTCTCGCTATGTCTAAATAAATAAATAAATAAATAAATAAATAAATGAATAAATGTTTAAGAAAATAAGATAAATACTGATTCAGATACTGATTCATAAGAAATACAATCAAGTTTCTTTAACAGCAGGAATCCCTGTTGGAGAAAAAAAAAAAAATATATATATATATGATGGAAGGGGTGGTTCAGAAAGCAAATATTCCTCACAGGACAGATCTATTTTATTAGGTCAGATCTATTTTATTGAGCTACTAAACAAGAGGAAGAAACCCAGACAGACTAGAAAACCTAGCATTATTTCTTAAATCCTCCAGTTTGTACCCAATCTTAAGCTTCCTTTAGTTTTCACCCCTGGAGTCAAAAACTGAGTCTCTTTCTCAGTGTCATGGCAGTTAATGGGCACATGACGTTGTAATAGGAAAGGACAAACCTTTTATAGATGGAGACTGACAGTTGGTTATCACTTAGAGAAGGCTGGGAATTCTGAAATAAAAAGGGAGTGAAGTAAGATTGTAGTAACTGGATCAAGAAGGACTATGAAAGCCAGAATAAGTGATTCTGGATTTTATTCTAAGGGCAATTGATTTTATTCAGTTAGGCAAAAGCGAGTCACACGTTTTGAGCAGGGATATGACATGATCAGAGCTATAGTTTAAGAAGCATAATCCCTGGTCCATTTTTAGGACAGTCAGAAGGGCAAGAAAATAGAGGCAGGATTACCATTTAGGAGGCCAGGTATATGGTTCAGGGAAGGATGATGTTGGCCTGAACTATAACATTTACTATAGAGGTGGAATTTAGGACACAAGGGAGAGATAAATTTTAGAACTTGATTCTGTATGGTTTAATAGTTGATTTGGGCCAAAAATGAAACAAGAAAACACAATGTAAGAGACAAGCTAACATGAACTCCGATTTTAGGGACACTTGGTTTGGTAAGCTGTCTCTGTATATGGTCGCTGTGCATCCTTGAGTAGGTTATGTGCCTTTCTGAATTTTGCTTTTTTCATTAATAAAACAGGGATGGTTATAACACCCAATCGCTTGGTTTGGTGCAATATTTAAATGTATTCTCAAGTATATACATTCTGCAGCCATATTAGAATGACTGAGAAGGATATTGGAGATGCAGAAAAACTGGATTAAATGTATTAGGGGACTTTTCCCAGGTTTTATATGTGTACTTTGTGCTTAGAAAAGAAATGGAGTCCTAGATTGTTCAGGAGTCAGATGACTTCAGAAGACCATGTCTTACCCTTTTCCTCCAGCCATCCGTAACCTCCACACAATTAGTTTTTAATCACAGTTATATACTGAGCAATGGATGTAAGAGATGAAAATGTAGGCATATCCACAAATGAACATTGTGAACTCCTGGCTGTAAATTATCTGAAATTATTTTCTCTACTAGCGTGTCTTTGAATTAAAACAATTTGCCAATTCAACTCAGTAGAAATGATCCTTATACGCAGTTCAGAAATGTATACTTATGTTGTGTAAGTAAATATGTCATGCCTTGTCACACTGAGCCCTATTAAGATTATTATCTCTTCTGAATAAGTCATGTAAAATAAATATTGTCTGTTGATAAATAATCTCTACCACGTTGTTGGAGATAGGATGCCACTTGCGTAACAGAGCATCATTAAACATCATTACTGATGCTTCATTCAATTCTTTTGGGTGTCAAGAGTTTTCATATACTTTCCAGGTTACAATACTTTGATTTATACTAAAATGTTAAAAACTGATAATCGTCCAGTATTCATCTGCTCAGTATATATATATTTGTATTATTATACATATATACAGTATTATATATAATACTGTATATATGTATAATATATTATATAATATATTATATATAATACAGTATAATACAGTATAACTGTATTATATATATATATATAATATACAGTTGTATATATTTGAAACTTTTCATGGTAAAGAAAAAAATAGAGAAAGTCTGTTCAATCTTGGAGTAAATCTGAGCTTGGTAAATGCCCAGCTCAGTGTTCTTTAAAAGTTTAAGCATTGCAAACTTCAATTTGTGCATCTGAAAATTAGGATAAATCCTTTCAAAACAAAGGACAAAATCAGTAGTAACACCTGAAACATTCCAAGCATAATTCAGAGGCGTGATTTGACCATGTAATATTTTTTGTGTGAACATAATATATTTATATATATATAGTTTCCTTCCTCAACACTTTTCTGTCATCTACCAGGAAAATGTTATAATGAATATACAAATTTACAATTACCTCAAGGAAAATGATGCCACTGATATTTTGGGGCATGCATCCTTCAAAACGGCATGCAGCAATATTAGATGTCTGGCATAAAATACATGCAAATGGATTGTTGTATAGTAATTCTCAGTGAGTAATGCTCTAGAACAATAGTAGGAGGTAATGACACTGAAGTTCAGGCATCAGGAGATTTCTAGGGCACAAGAAATAAATTTGAGAATCATCAACACTCATTCAATATTCCCAGTTCCTTCTGACCTAACTTAATGTCGTATTTTCTATGTTTAAAACTTGCTTCATTAGGTCATTTTAATTCGCCTTTTAGGAAACCGTGCAGTGGGCCCCCAGTGCCAAGCCTTGTACGCATGACATTGTGTATCCTAGAGGAGGAGGCAGGCAGCCTCAGCTCCCTTCCTGTGGTTCCATTGGGCTTTTATCCCTAATTGTCTTATTTTGCATTATGTTTATCTTGTAAACTGCTTCGAATAGTTTTGATTTAGAGAAAATGTGGCATAAATCCTAAATAATTACACCAACAAATACAAATTATGTTTGAAATGAAAAATAAGTGAAGCTTCACATTTTCTGTAATTGCTTAGTGGAGGCACAGTTTATGAATGGTGAGACTGTGTTGAACATAGAAATGCTAATGAGGTAGCTAGATTCCACCAACTCTTCCACTTTCCTCCCACAGTTAGGTTCCCTGTGCTTTTTGAAGCCGAGATTCAAGGATAAGCAGATGTAGTTTCCTTTGAATGACACGAAATGAATAATACTTTGTTTGATATTATCATATCTCTACTTGGCAACTGTACAGACTAACAATACCTTTTTAAACAAAATTTGAAAATGCAGACATGGGAATGTTTTTTGACCCAGCACTTTTATTAAGCCTGAAAAATCTTTAGAAAGTTATTTGCTAATTGTAGTTATTTTTTCTCAGCCAACTTTACACTAATTCATTTAACTCTGTGCAGATGAATACTATTTATTTAAGTGTAAGTAATATTGGATTTTGTAAGTAAGCCAGATCTTACTGAAATTAATAAAGATTAATTAACATGACTAATTCATTGTTATATATTTTAGTACCAAGTTTTAAAGGTTATCGACTTTAAATATCATAAAATTTTTCTTTATAGTGTTTAATTACTGTGAGTATATATTATCAATCAGCTTTTGTTAATGCCAACAATAGTGGCTAAAATAGATGTAATTATTATATTACCAAATAAACCACATGAACATTTTTATCACATCCAGAGTGTGATAAATCCAGCACAGAAAAACAAATCTTTTTTATTGTTCAGATATGATCCTTTACATTTATCCAATAAAGTAATAGTAAAGCTATAATTTACAAAGGAATTACTACATACCACACAATGACATACATTATCTGATTTCATCTATAGTCAACCCATGTGGCAGACATGATTATTATACCTGATTTACAGACCAAGAAGAGAGGCACAAAGAAAGGAAGAAGAATTTTTCTGTGTATCACATAGCTAGTAAGTGAAAGAATCCAGATTTCAAGCCAAAAGTCTTTAGCACCAGATTTTATGCCAAAGTTTACCAAAGTTTAAGAATTCTGTTGCCTCTTATTAAGGTATTATCAATCCAAAGACTGAAATCATTTACCACTTCATGTAGTTGGAGGCAAAACATTTTTCCGGGTAAGGATTTTCTACCTTCTATGCTATTGTAGAGAGTTACATAACTTTAAAGGTTTCTGTTATATTGTTTTTATAATGTAGAAAAAGGCAAATTGTTTATCTCTCTGTAATCCTGCTGTTCTGAAGCCTTGGGATAAGAGCTGAAACATACAGAATCTAAAATTTTCTACACAGACACTGAGTTTTTCATATTATTTTCACCCTTGCCTCCACCCTACTTGAAATGAAGTGATATACTTGAGCCTTGGGAAGGAGACAGAAGGAAAGACATATGCAGATCCTAGAAAGTTCCACAGGTATTGGAGATTAAGCTCTCCTGACTGGTTTATTGAAGGTCACTGCTCTAATCTTACTTTAATGTCATCTAATAAGAGACTAACCTAAGAGGAGTATGGCTCATAGAGTAACACTCTGCAAGAGGTGAGTCAAATCATCTGCTCTGCCACTGGAGGCATCAGAAGAGTGATACCATTGATGATCAGCAATTTAAATATAAATCTTCAACTATATTAAAAGAGGATTTTAAATTGAGTAGTATATAAAATTGCTAGAATGCACTAGGAGCATAACCATCCAGTTAATGGAATTTGAGTTAATGCAAGTCACACACACACACACACACACACACACACACACACACACACACGAGGGCAGGGAAGAAAAAAAAGAGATAGAATCTATATTTTAAGTATAATAAAGTTCTAAAAAAAAAAGTATAATAAAGTTCTTAAATTACTGTCTTTAGCCTTCTCCCTAGGACATCGGTGAGACCCTCAACAAAAGACCCTCCTTTTGTTAAGGGAGACAACAAAAGCTCATCATACCCTTATTACTACCCCTCTAACTTTTCTTAATTTCATGCCATCTTCAATCTCCTAATTTTTATATCATTTTATGTTGAAATGCCTACACATTTCACTAGGCCTTCTATATTCATTGTAAATAAATTTCAATTTATGTCTCTATAGTAGTTAAAACATGATTTTACCATATGTTTATATTGACCTACCTAACCTGTTTCCCATCACTTTGTATGAAGCTAAACCTTAGGCCATGTGGTGGTCATGTGTAGACACCACTGCTTCTAAAGTTAGTCCTTATCTAGTGGCAAATCAATTCAAGGCTCTATGTGACCTAGCGAAGGTACACAGGCAAGAGCTAGGAGCTTGAATTCACATGAAGTGGATTCTGAGGATGCTGAACCAAGCAAGATAAACCATATTTAGATAAAGTAGATTGTATCAATATGGGAGCACTCTCAGGGCTACAGAAATCAATACGTTGGTAAAGACTCTAGGAGATAATTGAAATATGAAGCTATGGTAGTCCCCCCAAATATAGAAAAAGCAATGGCCCACACTAATGAGGCAAAAATGCCAAATTTCCATGGTAGATGGTGGAAGAAAGAATTAAAATCTTCCTAGTGATGGACATGTTAAAGTTGATAGATTATGTAAGAACACCCATCAGAGGAACTATGTTTCATGCAGGGGGTCAAAGAACACTCCATATGCCAGTAAGAAACGTGTTGTTTCAGGAACATTGGTACCAACAAGAAATTCAGTGGTTAGGATGGAAAGGAGGCCTGAAGGATACAGCTACCCAAAATGACCCAAAGATGCCTAAGAGACAAGTAACTAGAGCCCAGGGGAGCTTTGCATTAGCAAGTTAGCTTGCAATGCCCTTCCTCCTCTTCTCTCCTAAGAAATCTCATTTCCCCTTCAGTATTGGTTCAAATTCTTTCTACTCCAAGAAGGCTAGTCTACATTCAACTACTCATCCTCTATACTAAGTCTTTACTCCTGTTTTTGCTATCCTTCCTCCTTTATAGCTATCTGATCACATATTTCTTGTGCTTGACATCTAGACAACCTTTAATATAAATTTTTTTCTGAGTACATGGATCCAAGGATGTAGTTAGATGGGAGGAATGCCCTTGATAGCTGGCATTTGCTGTATCCTTCTTTTTTCCTACATAAATAAGGATCCTAGGGAAGAGTTCAGTTGGATTCGAATGAGGAAGGAGAAACATCTAAGGCAGAGCAGTTCCAGGAATAGAACCTTCATATGGTTTCTACATGGGAGAAACCTGGGATTGGTGCTGTCTACTGAGTTGTCAAGTTAAATATGACTGCAGTATAGAGATCCCAGTTTTGGTTTTTGATGCCTGCATTTATTGATACTAAACTTCTGCCTTAGCACCATCTCCCTTGGGCTTGTAAGTCCAACCTGTTTATAAGTCCAATCCCTAGGGCATAGAACCCTGAAGTTTGCTGCACTTTCTTGAGGAAGAAGAGGGAAAGAACTACCCAACTAAAAATGCCTACTCTTTACTAGAAGGAGAATAAGAGAGGACACTGCTTGGAGTATCTTTACCCTTAACACAAATATCTTTGGTGGTCAGAGCAATGGATGTAGCCTGGGTTTCATGCATTTGGGAACTAGTCTCTGATTTATCACTGATTGGATAGCATTGAGCTAGTTAATTCTCCCCTCTTGGCCTGTTTTTCCTCTAAAATTGCAGAATTGGTCCAGATGCAATCATCATACTAAGTCAACCTGGATATGGATGGATATCCAAGATGGAATCATCATATTAAGTCAACCTGGTTATGGATGGATATCCAAGATGGATAACAGATCTATCTCAAGATGGATAACAGAATTTAGCTCTACCACTTTAAACATTTGATGGTGCTTAAAAGAGATGATGAAAGATAACAATTTTCTGATGTAGTATTAACCTTTGACTTTCTATTTCTCATATCCTTCAGAATGGTGTTTGTTGTAATTCAGCTAGGAGAAAAAAATTATGTGGGGAATTCAGCTTTTTTCTCTGAAATTTAAAAAAAAATGTTTAGAGGTCTATAAGCAAAGGGCAAAATATTAACTCCTCTTACATCTTGGCTATAGTTTCATTATTTTCTGAAATTATATGTTTGATGTATTTCTAAACTAAAAGATTATTCCAGCATAATTGCCAAAATCTGACAGTCACATCAGAAAGGAATTTCATCTAAATGTATTTCTGAAATCACATCAGGAGTCCACACAGGTGAAAGAGATCAAGCTTTGTAGTTTATGGTGACAAAACTTGTGATCAGATAAAAAAATGATCAGAGATTGTCAGATCAGATAAAAGGGAAATGCCCGATTCAAACCTAAGATAAATACAGTGTGATATTAATATCATACAAAGCATATTTCAAATTAAAGGATATTCTTAAGATAAAGAGAGACATATCAAACGATAGGGTCAATTCAATGCGAGTATGTCAACCATACATGGACATGCAATTAATAAAAGAGTTACAATGTAGGTGAAGCAAAACTCAGAGAACTGAAAGGAGGGAGCCATATACTCCATTTAGTTGGAGAGAACAAAACTCTCTTATTATTGTAGGAAAAGTATACAGAAATTCAGTATGAGCAAAAATCCTTCAAAAACATTAAGAAGCAAATCGACCTAGTTGAAAATTATGAGAATTTCCATACAAAAATCGTAGAATATACATTCTTAAAATATTCAAATGGTGCATTTATTAAAATAAAAATATACTCTGGGCCATACAACAAATCTCAAGTTTAAAAGGATTGAAATCCTTTTAAATTGGAGTATATTATATGGCTGTTATATTAGCAGTCACTAATAGAAAAAAAGATTCATATAGGGGATGGTTTTAATTTTTGTGTTGTGTATTTGATATATTTCTTAATTATAAAATATTATAGCATAACTGACAAAAAATAACCTATAAATGCCTCAGGAAGTGATTTCATCTAACTGTATTTTCCCAATCATCCCAGGGCTTCATATTATTGTTTATATTAGAGTAATAATTCTTAAAGACTTTTTCAATAAACAGATTTGTTTAATGTTTCAATTTTCCCAGACTTGATGGGCCTCAGCATCTATCTTAAAATGGCATTCAAGATGTCTTCTCTTGGAAAGTTTTTAGAAAAAGCTAGTTATGTCAGGAAATTTTTGTTTCCCACAAAGTCCTGGCCTATTTTGCAAATTGAGTACATCATTCTGTTCCAAGGATTCCTTTAACAATTTCCATCTTGAAACATGAAGTCCATGATTATGTGTGCTTCATCTACTGGGGTTTCATCTTGATCAAAGCTATTAGAAAACTATCAGCAATTTGTAATGAAATTGAAGATCTCTAAGGAAAAGTCTCTTTTTATTTTTAATTCTTCTGTGTGTCAGTTAAGAGGTGTGACTTTTTCCCCAAAGGTCAGAAGAGGTGCATATGAAGAGTATCTTAGTAGTATGGACTAGAAAGACACTTGGTAGACACTCTATAAAGCAAATAAGAAGTTAAAGGTTGTGACTTCATCAAGACAACTTTGGGAGATCTAGTCAATCAACCTCATATTCTGTTTAAGCATGAATTGCATTCAATTTCAAGACATACTTGACCACTTTAATTCAGAAACAGGTGGAAGACTTACAATATGAAGAATTTACTCAGGAAGAAAAAATACCCATGGTTCCGGTTCTCATTAGGCTTATATTACAATCTAAGTTTGGATTTTCCAACAACAAATGGTAGCGAGTTACAGTCATATGAATTAAAATTTAAAAATGCATATAAATCTAATCACTAAGATATTAATTTCAGTTTCAAAATTCTAGATAATGAGAGACATTCTAAAATGAATTTAAAAGAGCTCCTGCTTTCAAGTAGCATTAAATGAATAGTATTATGTAAGAAAAACCACTTTATCTAATATTTTCCAATTTTCATTGAGTACTCCCCTTGAGATGGGTAATTGCATACATTATCATGTAATTCTCTCAACAACTCTGCAAAAAAAAAAATAGTAATATAGTAGGGCTCTGTATACAATACTCATTTTTCTTTCCAGTGTGTTTTCTTTGTGTCTTGCATCATGATTGGTCTGAGCCTTCTGGAGGTAGCTATCTGATCAGATTCTGGGCAGTTATATTAAGTGCAAGTCAGTTTCTGTTGCTCATAAAATCCTGATCATGCAGAAATATTTATATTTTTTTCCCAGAGTATAGTACTCAGATTAAAGATAGGAGTTATTCGTAGAAATACAGAACATTACCATTTTGCTGCATGTATCTAAGAAAAACAAAGTTTCTAAAGATACCAACTAATCATGACTTTATTTAATGGAGTTTTGAGCATTTATTAATTCATAAATTAAGAATTATTGCAAAGAGAAATATATTTTATGAATTAAAATATTAAGAAAGCACAAAATGGTGTAGAACAAGAATTATGAAAAAAGCAAAAGAGAATCTATAAAAACTAGAAAAATAAAACTAGAGCAGTCATAAAGATTCAATTCTCTTTACAGCACGGACTAAATATTTTAATTCCCTCTACAGAATGAAGAAACTAAATATACTGCATTTGCAAATATATTGCATAGTATATACAATATAGTTTATACATACATGTACTGGTTTCAAATACATAACATGTATCAATACCCTGTAATCAAATTGAATAAATTCATTAATGGCATTACACATAACCCCAAGACATGATCAAATTGGAAGAAAATATTAATTATCAAGGTAGGTAATTTTGATATGGTCAGTTTTCACTGAACATAGATGGGAAGGGTCCCGCTGCACAGGACTGCTTATGTGTAGGTGTGTATGAGTTCATGTGTGTGCACATGTGCACCTTGGGGGATGTACAATACAGTGTCAGTAACAGGGTAGGCCATCAGTGTATGATACAGATAGAAATCATACTTGCAAGTCAAGCACAGGGTGTGCCAGATAGACCTTACACATAGGAGGTGCCTGTACTATAGGAGAGGAATCTCTGTTGTTTAAGCCACCCAGTTTATAGGATTTTGTTATGGCAGTTTGAGCAGTTTAAGACAGACTAAGACAGATAACGTGTGTGTGTGTGTGTGTGTGTGTGTGTGTGTGTGTGTGTGTGTGTATTCTCTCCCGAAGCCTAATGCTTACATCTCAGGGTAAATACCATTCACCCTCCTCCAAGAGATTTGTTTGCATTCCAAGCACTCTCTGGGAGAAGAGATGATGATATATTAGCTCCTATATAAGCTCTGAGACCCATAATGTTTTGGGGATTCCTCTCTTTTATGTGCAAAGTCTTCATGGCGGGTACTGTGTTATGTCATGGGGGAAAGGAGCATGGGGAACCAGCCCTAAGGTATTCTGTAAGTAAATAGAGGGTCTGTCTCTGATCCAGAAACCTCATAGTTACTGTCAGGAAAACATAAATTAATATGGATAATATATAATAACAAATCCAGTTAGCCATTGTCCCAGGCTCCTGGGAGGTGACCTCTGTACTCTTGTAATTTCATAAGTGACAGAGTGTTTTTGTTCCTATTAAAAGTGAGCTGTTAAAAAAACAGAAGGCTGCTTAATTAATTAAAAATGAAAACATGGTCTTCTAGACAAGCTAAAGTAATAGGGGCTATATTTAGGCTCCTACTGAAGCAATCACAACAATAACAACACGGACAAAACAAGTGAAAAAATAATTTTCAAGATGCGAGGCATCAGACAATGAGGAACAGTGATCCCTAAGAGATGCAAAACAAATAAAGAAATCTCTAAATTTTGTCCATATTTCTGTCTTGAAAAAGTTTCTGGGTCGGTGTTGAGGAAATAGGAGCACCGGTGGGTCAGGGGACTCCCCGAATTGAGAATGTGGAGCTGAGAGTCTAGGTAGGGGCAGGATGAAGGGCAGGGCAACTTCCGGAATGACATGTGTGCTCATTTTCTTAATTGTGGTGTTAGGTTCATGGGCACATACATGTGTCAAGACATTGTGTACTTATTTTGTGTATAATATATTGAATATAAAATAAACAGCTTAACAAAAATGTTAAAATGAAAGGATATTGCCTTTTGGTGATTGAAATGACCTTAAAAATGAGCTCTCCAATTACTGAAGTATTAAAGAAGCTTCATTACTAGTTACATTGTCATTTGATATACACGACCCAATAAAAGTGGATAGTTTTTGGACACTCGTTTACTTGAAAAGCCATGTAAACTACTCCTACTCCACAGCATCACATGTGCTTTCTGTGTGCTCCTATCCAGACCACACGCAATTTCTACTCTAATAAAACATTCTGAACATAAAATACAGCATGTCACTTGATAAAATGAGCCAACGTATTGTTATTGGTTGTGATTCAGCTGTCATTTGTTTCACATAACTAATTATAGTTTTTCTTATGGTTCTATACATTTACGTCCTCTTCATTTCATAACCAATTTGACATATTTAACTATCATTGTATTTCCTCGTTATTATATATTATTTTATGAACAGCTGTTCTCATTCTGTGTAACTTTTAGCAATTAACTGTAGTAACTCATTTATTACTGTGGGTCACTTTGCTCCTTGGTACTAAAAAAAAGAATTCTGCTGAACTATAGAAATCTGTTAATTAAATTGCTATAATGAAATACTCCCTTTGGAATCTGGACACTGTGCTGTGGCCAAGCCCTGCATCTGCCTCTGCTGTGGTCCAAAGCAGGCACAAGTCCAAGACCCAAGTGACTGCAGAGAAATTATGATGCACTTACTTAAAATTCTGTGTTCAATATATAACATAACTCATAAGAGTTTTTTTATTTTTTATTTTTTTAGTTTCAGATAAGAGTATTAACCAAAGAAAGTTAATTTTGATAAGACAATTACTGGAGTTGAAATAATTACCATAAGCCGGGTTACCATTCGATATTGTCTTGTGTTAGGCAATATACAGATTTTGTTCTGAAAGCAATAAGGAACCTTAAAACTTTTTCAATAAGAATTACATGAACCAACTTGCTCGCTAGAATGTTCTTCATTACAGCATTGTAGAGTTGGTGTATACTAGAATAAGATGAGAAAGGAGGGAATCACAATCAGAGTAACAAGGGAGTCCTAGGAGATACATTAGAGAGAGTTGAGCAGTGAGAAATTGTCATGGCAGGAGTGTCTTTGGGGTGAACACACATACACATGCTCATGTTTGTTTGCATATATACCTATATAAAGTTTTATTGATCTCATAAAAAATAAATTTTTATTGATTTCTAATATGCCCTGCAAATGATTTAATAATGCTATATCCAAATTCCATCATGATTTCAAAACTTCAGTAAAATATGCTACCCACAGATCTATTAAGTTGATGAACTATTGGGATTAAAAGACACCCCATTTGCATTAATATTAGGTAGAGAGAAGATAACGTACAGAGTAGTGAAAAAAAAATAATTCCTCAAATTCAAAAAGAACATGGAATTGCAGTGATATTTGTCCAGTGGATCCTTTCTGAAAACTTACAGAAAACTTGGTAAATATTTGCAATTACCATCAAATGTGAAAATAGTTCACCCCACCTTTTTTTTTTTTTTGTGTGTGTGTGTGTGTGTCTAAATGTAAGGGAAAATGTGATCTCAAATGTTGGAGAACTTAAACACAAGAAAAGTTGGGTTATACAAAAATTTTAAGGATTAATAAGGTAATTCAAATTTAAGGCTGTTATTGAATACAGTTTTAAGGACTTAATAAAGTACATGAAAACACCAGGTAATGGGATCCCTGGGTGGCGCAGCGGTTTGGCGCCTGCCTTTGGCCCAGGGCGCGATCCTGGAGACCCGGGATCGAATCCCACATCGGGCTCCCGGTGCATGGAGCCTGCTTCTCCCTCTGCCTGTGTCTCTGCCTCTCTCTCTCTCTCTGTGTGACTGTCATAAATAAATAAAAAAAATATTAAAAAAAAGAAAAGAAAACACCAGGTAATAACCCTGTTATTATCAATATATGAATATACAATATAGTAATTGGTAATCAGAAGGTTTTTATTTGAGATATGGTTCTTAAAATCGTTTAGCTTTGATTCAGGAAAAATAATTTTGGGATCTCTGAGTTATAGTTCTATGGTATCAATTTTTGAAAATTCTTTACTTAAGGAAAGATACATTATTTGTTCTGCTTTCTCCTAACAGTTGCCAAATTTGTCTCCAGAACCCTCCTTAGTTTGCATGGAGCCACTAAGGGCAAAAATAATGGCCCCGCTCTTGTAATTTAAAATAGTCTTAATATGAGTGAAATAAGTTAATCAGAGAAGGACAAACATTATATGGTCCCATTCATTTGGGGAATAGAAAAATAGTGAAAGGAAATAAAGGGGAAAGGAGAAAAAATGAGTGGGAAATATCAGAAAGGGAGACAGAAGATGAGAGACTCCTGACTCTGGGAAACGAACAAGGGGTCGTGGAAGGGGAGGTGTGTGGGGGGTGGGGGTGACTGGGTGACGGGCACTGAGGGGGGCACTTGATGGGTTGAGCACTGGGTGTTATTCTATATGTTGGCAAATTGAACACCAATAAAAATAAATTCATAAAAAATAATTTTTAAAAAATAGTCTTAATAGAAGAAACACATCAGAAATAATAATGACGATTTTTTGAGAACCTATCCAAAGCCAACGTTAATAAATTTTAGCTTACTTAATTGTTGATATACACTTAGAGATTACCCTTTCTTATTTTCATTTTATACAGAAGTTACTTAGAGCATCTGCCCTGGAAAGCAATTAGAAGGACATGTTTCACTCATACATGACAGGAAGAAAACAATCTTGCCAAAAGAGTCGCTTTGTACTCTGTTGACTCTGTTAAGGCCAGAGGAACTTCTGTTCCCAGGAGCTCTTGATTGCCTTCTAGATGTTTGTCAGCATTTTTATTCTAAGGGAACAGCTTGAAATAGAGTGACAGCAACTCTTAGGGGAATTGTATGCACACTTTGCCAAACTCTAAAATGTAATGCCATTTAACTTCTTAGGTATCCTGGAACTGTTCTCAACTGCTTGTCTGTATATCTGCTTGCCCCAGTCAATACTCTATTAGGTGCAGCAGTTTTGTGGCACCGAACCATGAAATGGTATTACTAGTTTTTCCATCCTGTTGCTTCTTTAAAAGACAAGAAGTCCCAGGACATATTGGTAATAGAAAACTATAGGAAATACGTCTATTTGATGATTTTGAATAAAAGTCTATCTTGTCTGATATTAACTTAATGAAGAGGAATCCTCACCATCACTAGTATATCATCTGGGTTTTCTTACTGGTTTAGTTGAATTTTCTTAAGGAGCCACTGACACCATTGCATGCATTGCTAACTTTTTACATTCCTCCAAATGGCTTACGATTCAAGTTTTGATATGCACAGGCTGCTTAGATCAGCTCTCAGATGGCAGGTGAATTACTACTAAGCTCAGCTTAGTGAGAGATTCACACAAAAAAACTGTCCTTGCCATTATGAGAAATGCATCATTGGGTTTTATATGGTTCAGAGTTATGAAGCCTTCTAACATCTTGATTGCAAGGTAATATCCCAAGCATAGTAAATATTTCAAATTAAAAATAGTAGTAATGTCATACTCAATGGGCAAAATTATTGCCCATGAAAGACAAGGCTAATGGTATTTTTTTTAATTATTGACTTATTACCACTCTTCTTCCCAAAACTTTCTGAAGGTGTTTATCATAAAAGACATATGGAGTAGGACTGATGACATGGAAATAAAATATAAAGGCAAACAGGATATGTGAGTATTTTATTCTAAAATCTCCTAGACAGATATGATAGCTGTAGTTTGGCATAACATTGAACTACTTGGCAGTCAAGGATGGGTGGATGGATGGACAAAGTTTTAATATTTTCATTTCATTCCTAGGGACTGGCATTATTTGAGTATTTAATATTGCCTGGATATTGTGAGAATTTGTTATACTCTCATTTAACTCTCTCAACAAACGTGAGATTTGTGTTATCATTATCCTTTCTGTACAAAGAAGAAAATAGAGATTGATAAAAGTTTATGTAACGTATCTAAGATCATCAGTCTCTAGAGGTCAAAAGCAGATTAAAAATTCAGAACATTTTGTTGTCGTGATGTTTGCATTTATATCCATCAGAGAGTGCATTATATGAGGATTTTACATAAGAGCATTGAACTTCATAACGGTTAAGTTTTACAATAACTATTTCTGTTGTCTTTGTTTCGGTAAGGGGGATTCATTGTAAGCTGCTTATATATGATTCAACGTTCTCAAATCCATTTTGCCTATCTCATCTTGTCACAAACAATATTAAATAAATCAAAGTTTGCATGTGATTCTTAGGCTCAGTTTTGACATCTTTAAAAAGTTGCTTATAGCAGCAATGTCTACAATAGCCAAACTGTGGAAGGAGCCTCGGTGTCCATCAAATGATGAATGGATAAAGAAGCTGTGGTCTATGTATACAATGGAATAGTCTTCAGTCATTAGAAATGACAAATACCCACCATTTGCTTCGACGTGGGTGGAACTGGAGGGTCTTATGCTGAGTGAAAGAAGTCAATCAGAGAAGGACAAACATTATATGGTCTCATTCATTTGGGGAATATAAAAAATAGTGAAAGGGAATAAAGGGGAAAGGAGAGAAAATGAGTGGGAAATATCAGAGAGGGAGACAGAACATGAGGGACTCCTAACTCTGAGAAACGAACAAAGGGTGGTGAAAGGGGACGTGGGCGGGGTGTGTGGGTGACTGGGTGACGGGCACTAAGGGGGGCACTTGATGGGATGAGTGTTATGCTATATGTTGGCAAATTGAACTCCAATAAAAAGAAATTTTAAAAAGGTTATGTTAAAAAAAGGAAAAAAAAGGTTATGTTAATATTGAATTGTGAAAGTTTGTTTTTAGATATGAGGGAGACAATCTATTCAATTTTCCTACTAAAAAAAAAAAATTTCCTACTAGATTGACCTATCAATTGTAAGATTTAATAAATGTTTCCTTTTCTTATGTCCTTATTTAAATGAAAAAAAGAAATTCACATATGAAAATTATATCCATAGTCCTTCTCAGTCCTAGAGTTTATAGGTGGTTAACCATAACTTACTGGTTTATTGAACTTATGGTTAGTGTTGAATTTGTTCATGATTAACTTTCTTATTAAGCTTATGTTTTGCTGAATTACACAATGCCAGTTTGTGAAGCTGGGAACTATGTTCCTGGTATCAGCTCTGCTTTATGGTTCCAAGTTAGGTTGGCCAAAATAGAGACTTCCACAAAATTTGGAAAGGCAGAGGTGAAACAGAAGCATTACACTGGGGGGGGGGGGGGTCATTGCTGTTAGATACAGGATCAAGAATCACTGAGTTGCTCCTTAGGTCCCATTTGAACTCATGCTTCTTGACTTTGATTTCCCATCTTCCCATCTTCAGGAATGGCAGGCCCAGGTGCACCAGCAGGTGCTTGACTAGAGACCACAGAGGCAGCACTTGCACCGAGGGAACAGCTTCCCACAGACTTAAGTACAAACTCTTCTGTTGTGATTTTATTTTAATCTGTGGATGCACTTTTCTTTTTCTAATTTCCTTACACCCTTCAGCTTATTCACTCAGTCCAGGGCTTTAGATGGACAGATTAAGGACTCTTTCTATAATCCTCAAATCTTCTGTTCCAAACCCTTACTTTCTTAATCAATTCCCATTGTATATAAGATTGAATTCTCTTGTAACTCCATTATTTCTGTAATTTTTATGGTGATTCTCCTTTGAACCCTAACACAAATGTCCAAAAAATTATAAATTCAGCAATATATATATTTAAATCTCATTTTTTCTTTTACTTTGCTTTATAAAATGTTAGTTTTTATTCATATTATTAGTGATATTACTCATTTTTTCCCTTTTTTCTTACTAATTATTTTTATTTCCACTTAGTTACTTTCTTGGACCTAAACCTGAGGCTTCTTTTCGAGAAGAAGGGGTATACAAATTAACATAGTCAAATTGGTAAAGTCCTTATGGTTCTAGTTTGACATTTACAAATCTACAGCTTAGATAGTAGGCTTGAAAAATCATTATTTTCAAGTAATAGATCATTATTGAAGATAATGCAGCAATATATAGGATGGCTTGTGTGAATTATGGTAATTCTTTGAGTAACCTTTCATATTAAGTCAGGAAGCTAAAAACACAGTAATTTTCAAGTTTTCTTCGAATGGTAAGCAGGATTCTGATATAACTTCCAAAGATCCATGACATTAAATAAAGCCCTCCCTTTTAGTGCAAGTGAGACCTTTGAATATGAGAGACTATTACTCTTGGATTATCTTATGCTATATGGTAAAATGTAATATTGCAGATGGAATTAAGATCTATAACCTGTTTACCTGATAAAATATGATATTATCTATTGGCCCTGAACTGATCAGGTGAGTTTTCAATTCAAGGTCTAAAGATCAGAGACACTCTTTTCTCGAAGAAGCAACCTCCATAAATGGTGCAGCTGCAAGAAGATTGATTCTTCTACCTACCACATGAGCTTGGAAGTGGAAGCCTAGTCTCAGATGAAAGCTCAGCTCTGGCTGACACCTTAATTTCAGCTTCTTGAGACCTTAAGCAGAGAGCTAAGTTTATGGTAATTTGTTACACAAACAAATCAAAATCTAACTCAATTCATGTTATGAAGCTTACTGCCACATCTAGGATTTGCATCCAGTCTACACTAATTTCAAAAAAGATTTGCCATAGAACACATGCCATAAAACCCATACCATGAAACACTTTGCCATTTACTAGATAGATACAGAGACAGACAGAAAGAGACAGAGACAGAGACAGAAGAAAGAACACAGGAAGGTTGGGAGGCAGCACCAACCATGTAAACTTTCCCACATAGATTATAAAAAGCAGCACTAATCATGAGAAATCCCATACGTCTGAACTTTACTGATAAATTATTTTTTATATGACTGGTAAATAAGAAAATCAATAAAAATTGTGTTCTTGGGGAAAAATTATTAATAATTGCAAGGAAGAAGATAAAATGAGGTTCTGTAGGTATTGGGACAACCACAGAATACAGTGATATCCTTGGTCTGTAGGATCCAGAGTTACTGATGAGCATGTTACTATGAAAGCATTATATCCTATATTGTTTTTGTAACTATGATGTGAATGGCTTGAGAAGGCATGGTGACTATTCAGTACCTGACAGACAGGATTCAGGGAAGGGGATATTTCCATATATCTTTGTAACTACTTATTAATAGCATAAAGTCCCATTTCCTTTCTTTTGACCCTCAGCTTCCTAATCTGTCTGTTCATCTAACTATAGACAATACATGACGAGATGATTCAAATGTGACAGGAGGGAAGGAAGGAAGGAAGGAAGGAAGGAAGGAAGGAAGAAGGTAGAAAGGAAGGAGAAGAGAAGGGAAGGGAAAGGAAGGAGAAGGGAAGGAGAGGGGAAAGGGATAAAGAAATCCAGGTGAAAAGTGTGCTTTATGTTATTGTTTTTTGTTTGTTTGTTTGTTTGTTTGTTTGTTTGTTTTACCACTGATACTTTATCTAAGGAAAGAGAAGTTAGTCGGAAACTGAAGTATATTAGGAGATCAACACAAAGAATAGGCAATTAGGATGTTTGAAATATATTTATTTGTGTTATAAAATGTGTAGTTAATTAAAGTAGACATGATTGTCTACAAAGGTAAAAAAGAAAAGAATGTGGGTTTAGATGAAAATGTTTTAACAGGTCATTAAAACTAGCTTAACCTTGAAATATCAGAGTCTGCTTATCTCCAGTTTCAAATAAATACAAACTTCATCAGGTAGCTAGGGCAAGACACAATACGGGGTCAGTATTTATATTCATATGAAGTCAAAATTTCCTCAAAAAGAAGACCTGGATTTCTCAAATATAGCTTGGTGTTGGGGTAGTGTGGGATTTTACAACTGAATTAATCACTTTGGTGTAATCCGATTGTAGCTGAGCAATAAAAAGCCAAGACACAGCCAGAAATTGAGATTCTCTCTCTCCCTTCCCTTCTGCCCTTCCCACCCTCTCCATCTCTCGAGAATAACAACAACAACAACAACAACACACACACACACACACACACACACACACACACAAAATTGACCCTCTTCCCTAAACTTCCAGCTCCACCAATGCTTCCATCTCATCCCTGAGGGACTAGAGACGCTGAAGCCCACCCTGCCCTCCTGTAGTAACAGTATATGAGTAGGCAAGAAAACCAGTGGCATCTATCTTTGTAGGATAAACCGTTTGCAGATACTTCATAAGTTTCGACGATGACGACGACGACTACTACTACTACTACTACTTTAGACAGAAGATGGAATTCCAGCAAGGGAAGACATTAATGTGAAAGTTCATAGGAATTTGTGAAAGTAATTGAAAAAAAGTGAATATGGAAGGTTGTCTTATGACGCCCTCTGAAGGCCCAAGTGATGTGAAAGATGATAAGGTGATAGTGGCTTGAACTAGAGCATGCTGATCTGAGTGGAAATCAATAGCATCATAGTTTTAGGGGAGCCAACAAAAAGTGGTGGTGTATTCCTGAGAACTGAGCTTAGGAATCCTGAGACCACTGGACACTGTGGGATCTGAATGGGGTGCCATTAAAGCAGTAAACTGGGGACAACAGGAGACTGTGAAGTGTAGAGTTAGGGGTTTTGCACAAATCATTAGCTCTTTGGGATGAGCACATCTGGGGGGAAAACAGACATATTTATTTTTTCGAGCCTGTGCCAAAAAGAGAACTGGTAAGTATACACTGAAGAAGGAGAGAAAGGGAGGAAGAGTTAGTATCGTTAATGGGTCAGTGTGGGTGGGCGCATTGTATGAAAACCGCCATTGAACTCAGAACCCTACCCACCTTTCTAGAGTGTTGTTACCCAGGACCAAAATAAATGGTATATGATCAAAGGGATGTACAGCTGGGGCCATGTGTTAAGTAGAAATGTTTTGGCCGAAATTAATAAATGCCAGGCTAGAGCAATATTCTTTAAAGGGCTGCGGCTTAAAAATACATTTTCTTAAACAGAAATTCTAGAGATGTGGCTAGGGAATGTTCCTTTTCAATAAATATTCAAATAACATTCAGACAATGAAGTATTGCAACCACGGAATTAGGGATGTTAGTTTTACTCAATATCCAATAAGGAGACAGTCTTCTGAGCAAGGGAATTATGCATGCTTAGACCTATGTTTTCAGGAAAATAACCTGTCGGCCACATTTTGAACGTTTTGGGAAGGAAGCTGCATCTCAGGAAGAATGATGCCAACCTGAAACAAAAGGGTTAATATGGAATTGATGAAACAGCAGAAGTACAAGTCACATTTCAGACTTCTTTATAAATGGTTTGATATTTGATTAAAAGACAAAATAGAAAACATACGTAAATAAACATTACAGAATAATGTTTAATAATAAGGGCATTGGAGTGATAAAGCCTTGTATTTGTTTCCTGACTCCAGCACTTGATAACTTTGGGCTCTGAAATAAGTTACACGTTTCTCTCTGTCTTAACTTGTTCATCATTGAAATATTATTAATTGTTCCTAAACCTCGGTTTATTATGACTTTTAAAAGAAATAAATCTTATGGAGTACTTAGTGGACATATTTCATGGATGCTACAAATTACTGCATCTAGTGACATTCTAAAAGATTTAGTAGTTATATTTTTCAGGTCATATGATTCATCACAATAATCTGATGCTCATCATCATGTAATAAAACTATCAGATAATGGATATGAAAGATTAATATGTTGTTCGGGAAATTCCAAGTGTAGTACATTCTTCAGTTAAATCAGAGTAACTGAGAATTCCATCTTTAAGCTGCTTCTAATGTGATTGGAACATCATAGGGCACATTCAGCCTTAAGTATACACTCTGCCCTTAGAGAAGCGTTGTGGCAATGGGAGAACCAATCGTCCAGGAATCTGTCAGCTGATTTTACACGAAAATAGTCAAGAACATAGACGCAAGATGTGAAAACGCAGATTCATGCATATATGAACATTGGAAAATTACAGACTGGCAACACATAGTCCCTTGAAATGATTTTTCCATCAGTGAATTGTTATATTAAAAAAAAACTCTTTCGGGATCCCTGGGTGGCGCAGCGGTTTGGAGCCTGCCTTTGGCCCAGGGCGCGATCCTGGAGACCCGGGATCGAATCCCACATCAGGCTCCCGGTGCATGGAGCCTGCTTCTCCCTCTGCCTATGTCTCTGCCTCTCTCTCTTTCTCTCTCTGTGACTATCATAAATAAATAAAAATTAAAAAAAAAAAAACTCTTTCTTGTAGCGACCATGATTATTGTATTTATCAAAAGCCCTTTTGGTTTAATGTGTGTCTATATGTTAGGAGCAAATAATCATATTGGATAAGTAAATGTGAAGTGCATTCACATATTGTCTTCTTCTTAGAATATGGTGTCTTTAGAATAATTCACATAAAACAGTTTATTTCTCCAGAGTGCGAGCCCTGGCTTGCTGTGATACTCTCTGTTACACGAATGATAAACTACCACCTATCAACATGGGAGATGCTCCTCTCAACTTCTCTATACACCAGGTAACTTGGTAAATGCTACCAGATATATTCTAAATATAATTCTAGATCTTTTATTCACATTAAATATTTTTGTCCGAAACCCCTCCACATTCAGTGTTTTAATGTAGAACTGTGGTTTAAAGTGTTAGTGTCAGAATTACAATGTCCCAGTTTCAAATCCTCGCTCTATCAACTAACCAACTATTAGCTCGTGAACAAATCCCTATTTTTCTTAGCTTCAGTTTCTTAATCTGAAAAATTAAGTTAATATTTCTTTATTATGAGAATATTTTAAAGGAAAAATGATAATATATGTAATATTCAAGCACAGCTCAGAGAACTGGTAGCTTATGATAAATAACTTCATATGGTTTCTCAATACACTTTACCGGTCAATTGTTATAATAAATAATTTCAATGACCACCAAGAAAATGGTGCCCTCTAGGGTTGTGTAGTGGACAAGGCATACTACAGCACCCCCCCCGCCCCAAGTGCTGATACAAAGTAGGTGCTCAGTACCTGATTGTGCTAATGATTTCCTAACTATAAAGCCTTACAAATTGGGAGGAATTTCAACCAGTCTGTGAATGATAGATGAGTTTAAGGATTACTGGGTGATAGTCCACATCTCCATGCTGAATCACGCCTTGAATAATTGTGTTTTTTTTTTCCTATCCAACATTACTCAGATGATACCAGTTCAACAGTACAAACAGTACACTACAATTTACCAATTTCATTTAGCATCCAGGAAATGAGGTGCTAAATTGTAATAACAAATATCCCCTGAAAGAAGGTACAACAGCCATACTTTATTTTATTGTGCTTTGTTTTATAGTACTTCATAGATATTGCATTTTTTTTTTTTTTTTACAAATGGACGTTTTGTGGCAACCCTGCATCGAGTAGGTCTATTTGGCACCATTTTTTTTTTCCAGTAGCATCTGCCAACGTTGTATCTCTGTGTCACACTGTGGTACTTCTCACAAGATTTTGAACTTTATCATTATTATTATATTTGTTATGATGATATGTGATCAGTAATCTTTGATATTTGTATTGTAATCATCTGGGGATACCGTGAACAGAACTCATATAAAATGGGAAATGTAATGGATACACGTGTGTGTTCTATTTGTGCCAGTGACCAGCTGTTCCCCTCTCTCTTCCTCTCCTTGGAACTTTCTATTCCCCAAGACACAAAAATATTAAATGAAATTAGGCCAATTGATAAGCCTGGATGACAGCACATCCGTTTACAAAATGATTTTCTGAGTATTTTAAGCCCGTTACTGAGACCTACTGTTCAGAAAAAAAAATATTTTTTTCGGAGTATTTCTGCTCACTCACAATGCACCTGGTTACCCAAGAGCTCTGATGGAGATGTCCAGTGAGATTAATATTACTTTCATGCCTGCTAACACAGCATTCATTCTACAGCCCACAGATCAAGGAGTCCTTTCAATTTTCAAATCTTATTATTTAAGAAATACATTTTCTAAGGCTGTAGCTGCCATAGGCAGTGATATCTCTGATGCATCTGGGCAAAGTAAATTAAAAGCCTTCTGGAAAGGGAGAAGTGGGGAAGATTGGCTTATGGAAATGATCGCCAAAACCCACCAAGGAGACCCTGGGCTCCCAGAGAAAAAGAAGAAGAAGAAGAAGAAGGTGGTCAAAGAATGGAGACTCAATACTCAGTTTTAAACAGTGATAATCATTTCAGAGAGATCTGTCCCATACCCCCCTCGAAGAGTGTGGTCCTAGAGCAGGCATCTGAGATGCCTCTAGTGAAGAAAAAGAAGGAAAAGAAGGGCCACAGCACCCTCTGTGAGGAGTGCCTAGAACCTGAGACTGTGTTACGTGCTGGACGGACAGAGAAGTTGTCCAGCCCCAGGAAGTAGGCTCTTGGTTCATCTGAGTTCCAAGGTGAGGAGAAGAAAAAAGAAGAGAAAGTCCTTATGGCCTTTGGCCATGCCCCCTGCCTCAAGAGTGAAGACCTCCCCAGACCCCAGAGAGGACGAGTTGGTGACCAGAGTTGGCAAAAAAAACTAGTGTATCATTATATTCACCCCCTATCAAAAAAACACAAGGAGAAAAAGGCCCAGGAGGCTATAGCCTCCTCAGCCAAGAACCCTTGGTTCTGGGAGTCTGGGGATGCTCTATACCCTTGTTCAGTGGGGAAGGATGGCGAGGAGCAGGCAACCTCAGGGCAGAAATGAAAGCAGGGGAGCCCCAGAGAACTAATGTAACATGTGTGATAAAGCATGTGTAATAATTTTTGATTGATGTAATAATGATTGACAGATGATAGGGGGTGAATATAATGATACACTAGTGAGCACTTCTGTGCTTTAAACTCTCTCCTTCTATTGAGCTGTAATTGTTGAATAAATTCCCTGGGGAAAAAAATAAAAATAAATAAATAAATTAATTAATTAATTCCCTGGGAACGAAATATGATGTAATTAGAAGCATGGTTACAGAGCAGCTTGGGTGACCCAGTGGTTTAGCGCCACCTTTGGCCCAGGGTGTGATCCTGGAGACCCAGGGATCGAGTCCCATGTTGGGCTCCCTGGATGGAGCCTGTTTCTCCCTCTGCCTGCATCTCTGCCTCTCTTTCTCTCTCTCTCTCTCTCTCTCTCTCTCTGTGTGTGTCTCTCATGAATAAATAAATAAAATCCTTTAAAAATAAAAAAAGAAGCATGGTTACATATTACCTTGTTTTTTTTTTTTTTTAATTTTGCCACTTTACAATGCAAAAAGTAGTATAGTTATGCACAGTTTTGCTGCATCTTACTAGCAATGGGTACTATAATTATATATTTTTTACAACCTTTTAGTGTAAAAATAATGCCTCCATATACATTTATTTACATTTCTTTGGCATGCACATTTGTACGCATTATTCTTACTCTCAGAGGTGAACAGTTTAACTGCATTTATTATGTGAACTTATCATTTTGCATTCATTTAACTTTTCAGATTTTAGCACCAAATGTAGATTACATGTAAACCTTATCTGACATTTGGTAATTATGAACTGCTTGTCAGAGTTCATTTTTTAAAAAGATTCACTTGATATTTGCACGTGCGGCCTTGTTACATCTACTCAAGTGAGTGACACATCACGACAGGATGCCAGATAGTTGGAAGATCTCTAGGAATATTGTACAAAATTCCTAGAGTGGGTTGAGTTTTTCTGTGATACCGGAAGCTCTTCTGATAAAGTTGCCTTATTAACTAGGCTTAACATGTTTAAGAGGCAGAATAAAATTGAAACAGGAAAGTTTAAAAACTACCATTTAAAAAGGTCGTCGGGGAACAAAACAGGTTACATTTCCCCTGAATAATGATTTTTAAAAGACAATAATTCTGAGTACGTAACATAAGTAACACGGACAATTGCTTCCCAGTGTAATAAATTGCAATGTTTGCAAGAAAACATAAATCAAGAGACTAGCAAAATAAGGGTGAGACATGAAAAGATAGTGAGAAAGGGATATTGGTATGATAAGTTAAATTATATACCTTCCACTTAAATTATCCCTATCCCATCAATAGTAATTCCTGGAAAGATAAATAACATACCTGATAAATAATATAATGTAACATCCGAGTAACAAGCCTCCACAGATTAACCAGCCCAGGACAGAATTTTATTTTATCACAAGCAAATATGCCTCCCTGTCACTTGTGATATAAAGCAAAAGGTGATCTCTGAAAGTATACATTGAACAAGTGGGGAAATCTTCCCTAAGCTTTATTTCCTCTTCTGGCTGAAGAAAAGGCTCCTGCATATTTTGGTTCTTACATGGAGGCCAACTCACACCCCTGAGAAATGTGGACTAGAGCCACCCCAGCTAATTTTGCTAGCTGTCTGTGACTACGCATCTCTCTTCCATTCCTAAATTTGTTGAATCACTACCTATTAAATTCTTGAAGAGCTGGGGAGGACAGGTCCTCATATGAGTAGACACATGTTCTGAAATTTTTGGATTGATTTTTGAGGCAGAACAGAGATCAGTGAGGTGGGATCTCAACACACTCCAGATTTTCAAGGAATCAAAGTCAGATAGACCCAGGTTGGAATACCACCTCCATCATCTTTAGAAGCATGGCTCTTAATGTGTTAGTTCCCCACCTCCCACCCCCCATAAAAGAGACAAAGAGCGAGAGAGAATATCTCATGAGATGTTAGAAGGATCAAAATCCATTTACAGTGGAAATCTTGTCAAGAAGCCAGCCCTTGGTGGAAAGCCAGCCCTTTGTACCATCAAAGGCAGTCCAGTCTTACGTTTAATTTATATATAAAAGATGATGGTGGCAGCAGTGGTGGCAGTAGGGCTGGTGAGTACACAGGGCAGTTCTCTGTGGCTGAAAAGTCTAATTCTGAATATCCTTTCTCAGTGTGAGATTCATAGTAAGAACAAGGAGTCATGGGAATCAACTATATCTTCTAATAGACAAATTGAGGACCAGCGGGAGAAGGGACTTACTAGGGTTACTCACCCGAGTGGGAGGTCTGATTCCCCAGATGTGCATTTATTGTATTCACCGAGGCTCTTTCCTCGTATTTCTAGGTTGACTGCCTAACCCTTTAATGCACTTCAATTATGGAAAGACACTTATTTGGGGAATGGCTGTTTAATCCATGGAAGTGTTTTTGGGTCAACGTGCCAATCAGCTGGAGCTCGAAAATGATCTAACAAAGTGTAGAAATGAAAGTCAAAATAGAAGATAAATTACTCACTCCTGATTAATCCACAAATCTTAGGAAGACATTAAATGAAAATTGTAAATTCCTCTTGTTCTCGTGTCAAATTTAATAAAAGCCTTTACTCTGGTTGGCGTTATTACCTTTCTGCTCCTATTTTTAAATGTTTGTATTTTTAATTTAATTATTGAAAAAAAACATTTGAGTATAGTTGACATGCAGTCTATATGAGTTTCAGGCGTACAACCTAGTGACTCAGCATCTCTATATGTAAGCTTTGCTCACCACTGGTATAGCTCCCATCTGCTACCATGCAATGCTATGACAGTGTCATGGACTATATTCCCTGGGCTGTGCCTTTTATTCCGGTGACTTACTCATTCCATAACTGGAAGCCTGTAGCTCCCATGTCCCTTTGTGCATTTTGCCCATAATCCCACTCCTCTCTCCTCTGACAGCCACCAGTTTGTTCTCTGTAGTTATAGGTGTGATTTCACCTTTTGTCTGTTCACTCCTTTGTTTGGTGTTTTTTTGTTTTTGTTTTTTGTTTTGTTTTTGTTTTTTGTTTTTGTTTTTTTTTTTTAGATTCCACATATGAGTAAAATCATATGGTAGTAATTTCTTTGCCATCAGTCGTAGCAACATTTTTCAAGATATGTCTCCTAAGGCAAGGGAAACAAAAGCAAAACCAAACTGTTGGGGCTACATTAAAATAAAAAAGGTTTCGCACCACAAAGGAAACCGACAAAAAAGGCAGCCTACTGAATGGGAGAAGATAGTTGCAAACGATACCTTCAGTAAGGTGCTAATATCTCAAATATATAAAGAACTTATACATCTTAACACCAAAAAACCCCTAAAAACAGAGGATTTGCTCCCATTTTTTTTTCCTTATAGAAGTATCACTATTTCCTATTCAGTATGTGTTACTGCAGGTTCCATAAACCTCTAAAAGCTAGCTACAAACTTCACAAAGATCTCTTGATATGTGGGAAAGGAAAGGGTGTGGGAAGCTTTTAGTTGGACTGCAAATTGAGACAATGTATGTGGACGAAGAATTTAGTTTTATGTATCTACAATTAAAACCCTCATATCTTTTTGCCTGCCAATTCCCACTGAAAGAAATTTCTTCTTCAGATATATTCTCAAACAGTTACCAGGACATAGGCATAAGGATTTTCTTGTCACAGTCTTTGTTTCAATAAACCATTTAAAACAACCAAGATGTCCATCAATATATAATAGGTCAAATCAAATATGATATAGTCTTACAATGAATGGCTATTTAACTGCTTAATGTGATCTGGGTCATTCTGTATTGATTTAAAATATCAATTTGAAGAAATATTATTGAGTCAAAAAAAAGAAAAGGAAATTAGAATATGCAAAACATGATCTGTTTTGTACAAAAGAGAAAAACACAGGTGTGTGCTTGTGACTGTGTTACGTATACATGTTGTATACACACCAGAAAGCTTTTGAAAGCAAGAAAAACTAAATGTTAATAGGGAATGCTTTTGAGATAAAGGTACTGATATTTGATAGGAGGGCTTTCAATTCCTTTTCATAGTGTAATTTTCTATTTTCTTTAAAAACTCATCACCCACATCCTCAAAGTTTTTCTGGGAGGTGGGGCGATGGCTCCTTTTTGTCAATTTGTCTTTGTCTTTTCGCATCTAAATTGAAACACACATAGGCACATACTCAAAAGATCCTAATTACCTGTGATTGTCCTTACGGAAAGCAACTTTTGTGAATCAAATAATAATAAAGCATTAATTCAGTCCCAAAGCTTGTCTCTAAAGCCACAGAATTTAAGAGACTGAAAAATAATCATTGTTGGTAAGGATGTGGAAAAATTAGAAGATTCTCATTCTTTGCAGTTGGGAATATAAACTGATGTGGGAGTTTTGGAAACCAATCTGGCAGTTCCTTAGCTGATTAAACATAGACTTATTCCATTTCCCAGCAATTCCTAGGTATATACTCAAGATAAATGAAAACACTCCTAGGTGTGTACCTGAGATAGATGGAAACATATGCCCATGAGGAAACATGCACATACATGTTTATAGCAATATTACTCATAATAGCCAGAAAGAGGAAACAACCAAAGTGTCTATCCCCTGATAAATGGATAAATAAAACAGAATATAAGCACACAGTGGAATAGTATTGGATAAAATATTATTTGATAATAAAAGGACTGAAGCACTGATCTACGATACAAGGATAAGCCTTTAAAACATTAAGCCAAGTGAAAGAAGCCATTGACACAAGACCACATGTGGAAGAGCAGGACCTCAGCGGGTCAAAGCCACAGGAAGAGGGACAGTCATAAATGGCACCAGCTCTGTGCGTGTGGCAGAACCAGTAATTCCTGCCATCAGTCCGTGCTGAAGACAGCAGTGATGGTGGATAAGGTCGCCAGGCCTGCGGAGGCCAGTTCTCTGGTCCCCTGCAGCCCCCTGGGGTATGCTCCCCTGAGACGTGTGCAGATTCCCTGCTGCCCCCCTGCCCCCCCCCGCCATGATTGGTTTCTTGAGTTGTTTTTCCTCCCTTGTTTCCACATACTTTTCATTCTATGATAATAAAACTAGGAGCCAACCCAGACTCTGGGCCTCATCTCAGTGCCTGCACTATTTGGCAGCACCTGGTGGTGTAGCCCCTCGGGCCTCTCTTTGTTCCAAAATATTGGACTCTGTGTAATCATTTCATCTCTCATCGGACCACACCACTCGACAACCACATACTGTGTGATCCATTTATATTAAATGTCCAAAATAGGAAAATCCATAGAGATAGAAAGTAGATTAGTGACTGCCCAGTTATATATTGATCTCCCCATTTATCTTTTAAAGAACAGTATTATTTCTAACTTAAAAAAAAAAGATTTGGGGTAGGATTATCTTCCTATAGCCTACAATTTATAGTCAGTGTCTGACGTTTTGTTTATGTTAGATTGCATTACCCAGAAATTTTAGAACAAAGCTGTCATGGTGATTATATCCTGCTGGCGAGATGTGGATAAGGACCACATTAAAACAATTTAATAGTTCTCAGAGAAGCCATTTGTCTAATGACTGACTTCCAGCACAAGTTGTAAGAGTGAAATTTGATCACCCATTTTTTGGCCAACATTCAGCCAAGTGTGTTGAATTTTTATGGTATAAAAGTTATTCATCCAACTCTTAAAACGTAGGCAATACGACCTTTAAGAGCCTTTCTACATCTTAGAATTTATGATCCTGTCATCTCACTTTTTATTACTTAGAAAATCTTATAATGCTGAAAGCAAGGATGGAGTGAGGGGGTGAACAACCTTCAGCTTAAAAGAATATCGAATGCTACACTCTTTCTGTAAGATCAAAATTGTGGGTATCCGGAAGGCAGAATATGTAGTCCTGAAATTTCAAGCCTAATATATAAAATCTTTCCGTCCTTTCCCATTATTTTCTACTGCCCCGGCTCTATAGTAACTATCTCAGGAGAATAAACATTCTTCAGAGACAAGTCCAAAAGGAACTAGTAAAAATAAGTGACAGATTAAATCAACTATTTTATTATAATAGTTTTCATATTTTATTTGCATGTCATATGTTGATAAAGTCCATGCCTATCTAGAGTTTTCTCCCTCATAACTCTGATAGTATAATTACGTCCTTAATGATCTGATAAAGCCAATACCATCTGAGCCCATCCTTTCGGCCGAAATCAGAGAGATGTGAAGCCCAGGCCACTGACTCATTCCAAGATCGGTAGAGTCTGAAGCAAGGGTTATGCCTGTAAGAAAGAGATAAATAAGTAGACATCAGGCTTCTAAAGGGAGAGATGGTGTCTCACACATTTTTTTAAAAAATTATTAATTAATTAATTAATAATTAATTAATAGCATGTGGGGACAAGAAGGTGGGGAGAGAGACAATCTCAAGCAGACTCAACAGTCAGTTTGGAACCTCACCCAAGGCTTGATCTTAAGACCCTGAGATCATGACCTGAGTGGAAATCAAGAGTCAAATGGTTAACTGACTGACCCAGGCACCCCTGTCTTACACATTTTTAGGGCCCAAGCAACTCAGCTTAGGCCTGGTACATGACTGTACTCCATATTTACAGCCTTAAACTAGGAGACCCTGAGGAGAGTTAAGAAGCTCTATGTCTCATGGATGTGCAAAATGTAGAGGCGTAGAACGGTTAGAATGTGGGAGGGAACATGCGAGGAGTCTTTGATCCCCAAATTGCATACAATGAAAGAGGTAGCAGAAATAGAAAAAAAAATAATTTGAATTAGAAAACAAAATATCAAAATACTGAGACAGAAACTGGAATATCTGTTGAAATGCTATTAGTTCTCTCCATGGTTGTTTCCTTCTTTTCTCTTTCATTTTTTTTTCTCACTTTTAGTTTCTTCTATATATTTGTGCTTGATTTCTACAGTGAAGCATTGTGTTACCATGTGCTTTATGATTAAAGCTCGACCTTCTACTCTCCTTTTATCCCGGGTATATTCTGACCACCCTCTCTACCAAGTCAACCACACTGACATTTCCATCTTCATCAACACTCCAAGGACTCTTCAATCTCAAGATGTTCTTTTTTTTTTTTTTTTTTTTCTAACTTTGTCTGGACTACTATTTCCCCCATTCTACATGTGGCTGGATCTTCTGTGTCTTCAAGGTTCAAGGACACGCGCAGACAGGGCGAGACTTCCTGAGCACCCCATCTGAAGAGGTCCACTCGATCCTCTCCCACCTCCAGCCATCATCTTCTAAGTTACTGAGATTTTCGTCATGGTGCCTATTAATGCTGGAGATTAGTTGACTTATTATTCTTTTTTTCAGTATCAGAAGGAAACTTCATGAAGCAAGGACATTCTTTAACTTGTACATTAATATATTCCATACCTATAACAATGTCTAGGACCTAGTCAGTGTTCAACAAGTGATTGGTGAATTAAAAAAATGAGTAAGTTTGTGTGTTTATTGTCATTTTAATATTCTGCCCAAGTGAAGTAGAGAATGGCGAATTTATCAAGATGTAAACATGTCAGTTGAGGAAAGTGATTCTGGTGTTTCTTTAATTAGCATCCTCTAACTTTGCTGTCTAAATTTTCTTTTAAAGATTTTATTTATTTATTCATGAGAGACAGAGAGAAAGAGGCAGAGACACAGATAGAGAGAGAAGCAGGCTCCCTGCAAGGAGCCCAGGATCACACCCTGAGCCGAAGGCCAACACTCAACCACTGAGCTACCCAGGCATCCCAAACTTTCCTTTCTGAATTGATCAAATTGATTTAATGAGTAACTATAACCATATATATTTTTTTTAGATTTTTTTCTTTCCTTATTTATTTTATATTAGAGACAGTGTGTGAGCAAGTGTGAGCAGGGGCAGGGACAGAAAGAGAGAAGCAGACTCTCCACCGAGTGCAGAGTTACCCTCCACCTTCCCACCCTGACACAAGGCTTGATCTCAGGACCCTGAGGTCATGACCTGAGTCAAAACCAGGTGTTGGATGCTTAACCAAACTAAGGCACCCAGGTGCCCCTCATTTAACTATCTTAAAATAAATTCTAGTCTTCCTTGGTAGAATTGTCATGGGGATGGAGAAGAGAAGAACAATATTGTTCCTACCCAGGCTGGAGTCCAGTTATGAGATTGGCACTTTTGATTGTTGTGCATAGGATTGAACTAAGTGTAAATAACACTGACATCCAGCGGAGAGGGTCTAGGAAACAGAATACAGGAAAGACGGAGGAGAAAGTTTGGACGGTAGAATCTGAAAATAGCTTCCAGGGTAAAGTAACCATTGACATAATAGTCTCCTATGCCATTGGTAAGCTAATATGCTAGTCATCTTGCATAGCTCGTGCTTATCTCGTATCCTCACAGCAAACCTCACCATGATTACCTCCTACAGTGTGGGTTGATTGCTATAGATCTAAGTGATGTGAGAGTTTTTTTTATTAGCGTTATCATGAAACTGAGAATATATGCTGAGATAAAAGCCAAGATCCTTCCTCTATCTTTTTTTCTTGAGGGTTATGGTAGGATAGACTCTGACAGCAAAATTACGCTTGTTTTCCCTCATTTCTCTCAAACATATATGAAGCCATTTACCCTAGTAAACTGTGATGGAAATCACTTAGATACAACAGAAATCCCCTTTTCTCCCTTTTCTGAAACTTTTATTTTTCCTCTAAGCACATACTGGCAAAAGACTGTGTGCTTTCTCCCCTCTGTGATCAATCTGAATCCACCTAGTTCACTAAAGATAAGTAACCCTCTAAAGTACAGGCCACATAAGAGGAAAAAGATTGACTAACAATGTAGAAGAAAACTATTACCTCTTCTACAACTGCACCTTCCCTATTGGGTCTTCATTTATACACAACATGAGTCTTGGCATGGGACGGAGCTCACCATTAAAATTAAGGAATTCAATCAACAAGGGCCTGTATGGATACATTGTCAAATTCATTGCAATGCCCTACAAATTTCACATGGCAACCCCTTGCCACTCTGGTCACACTTTCTACTATTCACCCCCTTTTCTAATCTGTTCTAGACATGGTCTTCCTTGTTGCTTTTTGAAAATTCCAGTATGCTTTGCTTTCAGGCTTCTGCTCTGATGTTAATCCTCTGCTAGGAATGTTCTTCCCAGATAATCCACTGGACTCACCTTTCAGTGTCTTCAAGTCTGAGCTCAAATTAAACTTCTCAATAAGGCCCTTCACTGACTACCCATTTAAAATTACAACTGTTATGTGCCTCTTAACTTACTCTACTTTTCTCTTTCCATAACACTTAAGTTTTAACAAATACTATAGTTTGTTTATCATGTTTATTGTTTATTATGAATCTGCTCCTGCTAGAATATAAGCTCTATTATTGCTTGGATCTTTTATCTCCTTTGTTGATTGATATATCTGGTATCCTAGAATAGTTCAAGGCTCATAGTAAGGCATCCATCAATATTTTTTTGAATGATGGAAGTTAGTAGATAACTTTTCTAAGGGCCAAACAAGTATTATTTAACCAAATATGAGGTTATTTTGACATTCGAAAGTCCTTCAGACAAGGATGAAAGGGATACAAAAAAAAAAAAAAAAATCCAGAGCATTGGGCTCTAAGATCAAGATGGTATCATCTCACTGAAAAGAATGGACTTCTGGACTAACAAAAGATGGCTATAATCTCATTGCTAAAATGGGTCCTTCCTACAAAAACTCAAAGTGGAAATCAAAAATATATGAGCAATTTGACTTGAGCTTTTTGTTTTGTTTTGTTTTGTTTTTCTTCTCCTGCAGATTTTAAGGAAACTAAAACAAGAACATAAAAAATGAATTTTTGTGTATTGATATCATGAGAAAATATAGTGTTTGAATTCCAGCTTTGACTCTGCACAACACACATACACAGAAAGTGAGTGGAAATGACTTAATGAACTAATTGACCAAACTGGCAATTTTATCACACAATCACATTTATGCATTTGACATTTTTAAAGAACATTAATTTAGTGGGTGTGTAAGCATAAAATCTCTTTCTACAATTATTAATTATGGTGACTAGATAATGGTAACATTAATATTCTAACTACCTTGGTGTGAGATAAAGGAAAGGGTAGTGTTCTGACTACCTTACAGTCTGCCACAGTCACCCTAACGCAGTATGAATTCCAAGTTTGGTGTTCTTTCTCTGCTTCTGAGATTTATAAACTGAATTTTATTCACAGAATCCTTCAGATCACATGATATTCTTCACACACTGTAAAACCTACAGCTCAGTCTATTTTTCCAAGGAAGGGAAATGCAGTACTTTTAGTCACCTTTTCTTTTGTTTTTCATATGTATGTACATGCAAGTGCCTCTGTTTCTTTTCCCCCTTCTGTCCCTCTCCTCCTCCCTCCCTTCCTTCCTCTCTCTCTCTCCCTTGCTCTTTCTCATTCTTCTAGTCAAAAAGTGCCTTTTAATTTACGGTGAAAGGATATCTCTTCATAGTAACCAGATTCCTGATCCTATTTATTGCCCAATCATTTACACCCTCTACACAACAAATACATACATAAATTCGGTTCCTGACCTTGATGATGTTAAAAAATAATTAAATAAAGTACAAATGTATGCAGAATTAAAAAAAAAAAAAAAAAAAAAACAGAAGACCTAAAGAGTGATAGGAGTGAAGCAATATAGTTTGAGTGTAAGCACTGGGACGATCGCAATGCAGTGATAATCCGAGTACTCCACGTCAGCCGTGCACTCTTCTATGCTTCAACGCTATGAAAAGCAAGTGGAGAGAATCCTCATCGTTCATGTGAGGAAACTGAGATGAGAAATGTTAATCAACTTGCCAACATCACACGGCTAGTGAAAGAGGAAATCAGGGCTTCCGTCCAGGTCTGTCTGCCTCGGGAGCTAAAGCTATAAATCACTACACTTCTGATGAGAACTAAAATGATCAGAAGTAGCTCTTTGTAAGGATAGAAATTGAGTAGTTCTTAAAAGTCATTAAGATTTAGGTTGGTGGAAAGGATAAGAAGGAAAAATAGCAATTCTGGCTCAGTGATAGTAAATTTATCACCCCTGTAAAATAGCACGGCTAGTAATTTTAGGGACCAGCACAGGAAGTTATTTGAAAGTTTAACTATAAATAATTATCTCTACGTCAATATTTATTGCCACTCCTCACATATTAGATGAGGACAGAATGAATTCTACAGACATTGGGTTTTTCAAGGTGATTCAAATGCTGGAAAAGCCACATGGTTATGGGAAAAAAAAATGAGAAGAGGTAGTTGATTCTTTTCTGTTGGTTTCATTGTTTAAAAATAAAAAAGAAGAATTCGTTCATCCTGTCTAGTCAAATATATGAGACTTCATTTCAGTGCCTGAAGGCTTCATCATTCTGTCAGACTAGCTGCATTTCTATAATGTTTATAATCACAATACATGCTAATAGAATTTCTGGTAGAGAAACAAGTCGGATTAATGAAAGATGTAGCGATGTACAAAAAATAAGAAGTCCTAAAAGGAGCTTATGTAGAGCTTATAAAAGATTAGACATGATAAAGTCTTGGAGGACACACCCTGGCATTCAAGGAGACACTGATTTGTTGGCGTTAGTAGCAAGGTGAAGGCAGTGGCTTAGATGGAGCACTCCGGAGGAAAACCAGCCAACACCAGCTCTCACCCGGGCCTGTTCTCCAGCACAGACCATGGGCTTCATCCCTACTAATAAGGAAATTTTGAGTTGGCTGCTTCCTATTAACAAAGATGGTGACGCTATTTAGATTTGTTTTCATAAGTTGTGGCAAACCCTGTATGCGCTTATTTTTAACAGAGGAAAAACAGTTTTTCTTTAAATGATTTGCTTGATATATTAAGTTTACTTCAGTTTAGAGTGAAAATAAAAAGAAGCCTGTGCCTTGCTTGCATAATGGACGGTTGAAGGCATGTGACACTCCCATACCCCATTACAGAAACACACATCTCTTGAGATACTTGAGGGCAGTGACTGTCTTAGTGGCATTTATAGTGGCAATCCCAATAGCCAAACACACCGGGGTATACATTCTAAGTGATTGATACCATGCATGAATTAGAATATTTCCCTCTGAGGAATGTAGACCTTGTACACAAGGAATGGGTAGTGTTTTCAACATTATATGTTGAAATACATATGTATATATTTTAATCTTAGCTTTCAATAAAGAGGAGAAAATCCATGAGAGAAACAAGAGCCTTTAGCCTTCTTGGCCACATGGCCTTGCTTGGCAGAGTGCTGTTAAAGACTTTGTGAATATTATGTTTTGAATGTGTAATTGCCTCCTTGGCTATTATACTCCAAATCTCATCTTATCTACGCAATTTGCACCCCCTGTGGTCTATAATAATGGATTCTTTTGGATTTACTCTAATGCCATGCAATTTTATTGGTTTCCCTTAAACATGGGGAAACGGAAACACTTGGATTTTACATTAGGTGATTCCGACCTTAGTTCAATAATCCATTTAGAAGGTGGATAAGAGACTGTAATGCAAAGCACATAACCCAGCTACAGTTATCACGGGACATTTTCCAAATGCTAACATCCTTCCTTTTTGAAGACTCAAGAAGTCCTTCTTAAGTTCTTTGTCTTTATATTTTACTGTAATCTATGTCAAGTATGGTCTCTCAAATACCTGGAAGACAAACAAAGATAATGTAATAGAGAAGGCGTGGGTGGTAAAGGAGGTGAATGCATGTAGATGGCAGAAAATATGTTGGTGAGAAAATAATGAAGTGAAACTGTTTTAACTGAGCGACACAGGGCAAAGCATTTCCAGCATACTATAGAATGTTTGCTGGAAGAAGCAATTATGGATAAAGCCAGTATAGAAAGAGTGTTTTGTGGAAAGTAATCAGAAGGGCTGCCCTGTGGGCTTATAGGTCTTCCTCTGATGATACCCTAAATACAGAATTACATTTATTTACATTGTGCTTCTAACTTAAACGTGTGAATTATCTTTCATCCCCTGAACTACAAATGGAGCAAATGGGTTGCTGCAAAAATAATATAAGATATAAAACAATCAAAGACGTACGGTACACTTTTTTTATACATCCTCACTGTTCTGAGAACAATATTGGACATTTTATGGTTCACTGGAAACTCTAGCATTGAGAAATTTCACCATTACCTTGCGTTTTCCAGGTTAATAGTCATCTTAATTAAACATGTACTCTGGAGTTCTATGGAATTCCAGTACAGATTCATGCTGTAGTTATATTCTTGGGTTGGAAGATGCTTTAGAGAAAAACTCATCCAGGGATAACTAGTAGGTATCAACACAGATTCTCTAAGTGATTTGTTGACCTGCATCAATCACTATATTGAGAACAAATAGGAAGCAGTGTCAGGCTTAGGAAAGCAGACTGTTGGGAGAGGTTAGTGATGTCTCCCATGGACATAGAAGAGAGTATTTGCAATCTGCGCACCAGATATTTGTTACTACTTAGTCTGTTAAAAATTAAAATAAAATTCACATAGCATGCAATTCACTGTTTTAAAGTATACAATTAAGTGGTTTTTAGTATATTTGCAAAGCCATGTCATCATCATCAGTATCTAATTCCGGAACATTTTCATCATCCCTAAAGGAACACCATGTCCTCCAATCCCCTTCCATCTCATCCTCTAGGAACCAGTAATCTACTTTTGGTCTCAAAGGATTTGCCTATGCTAGACATTTCATATAAATGCCACCACAGTTTATTCTTTTTGGTCTGGCTTCTTTCACTTAGCATAATATATTTTTGAGGTTTATGCATGGAACGCAAATCAGTATTTATTCTTGTGACTGAATTATGTTCATTGTATGGGTGTATCAAATTTGTCTATTCATCAGTTACATAATTCAGTTATATATTAGTCAGCTGATATTCTTTGAAAAAAGATCAACTTTTTATAATTATAGTAGTAGGCTTAATTTTTTATAAAGTAATTTTTTTTTTAATTAATGTCCTTTTCCTTGGATATTCGTTTAAGCTGCCTTTCCCTTGGGTATTCATGTTATATAACCCCTGACTTTTTTTCATGGCAATGGAAGAGAGCATTCACATGAAATCACCCAATATTTAAACAAAAAATCAGATGAACACATGAGTTAACTTGAGGGTCACTACATATTTATTTTCTTTCCTCTATTTGAGCCTTGTCCAAAATTTAACATTATGTGTAAAAATAAAACTAAGTTTAAATCACTCCAGAGTGGCAGAGGTAACAGATGCATATGCAGTCAACATAGAACAGAAAAATCTAGACTGTTAGAAATATCTTGTCTATTTTATTAATAATTAGGAACTTAGCTCTGTGGCCTAATGGAAAGAGTATAGATTTTGAAGTCAGGAAACATGGATTTGAATGCTAGTTCCACTGTTTCTCCATTATCTCTTTAGTTTGGCATATTATTTAAGTTCCCTCATCTGTAAAATGTGGTTAATTGTAACGTCCTAAACTGGAATCGGGTGAAGATTAAAGTCGTTAATATATGTAAAGTATCTAGCACATGGCACATAGACGCTCAAGAAATATTAATTCCCTCCCTTTTGCAAACATTGCTCCTGTTTCATAATTAATGATCTGGTGTTATCCGAATGAACTATATAATCATTGCCTCCTTGTCTTTAATGTTAAGCTGTTTTGTATTATTAAGAAAGACTTCTTCCGTTTTCATTGTTTTTTCACTCAGATCTTTTTTTAATCTTAAGGGAAAAAAACTGACAAAACCAAAAACTTCCATTACTTCTAGAGTTATATTCTCTGCATTTCCATGCCTTTTCTGTTTATTTCTGCCAACACATTTAGAATCCACGATGAATCTTGATTCGTCTTTTGGCCACTTTGACACTCGTGTTTAGCAACCATAAGCCCCACTGAAATGTCAGCTCTTTGGGGCAGGTAAATAACTAAGTTTGAAACCATGAGGAATCAAACATGTTATCCTACTTGCAATTTTCCAGCTAACAAGTCAGCCTGCTGTAGTGTGTAGCTTGTGGATTGTGTGTATGTGTGCACGTGTGTGTGGTGTATCCACATGCATAATGCACACACACACACACACACACAAGAGACCTCTGGATTGAAGAATAGACCATTTACTCACAGAGTGTTTTGCGTCTCCCCACTCCTAGTTCTCTGCAGGATGACCCCAATAAGGGCCAACGTATTGCAGGGGAAGAGAAATCCCTAAATTATAAAACTCAGCAGCTTGTATAGGGCACTGGCATATCTGCCCATCCTCTCCTCCAGAGAAAGAGATATTTTTTGCCTTGGAATATAAAACACAACCCTTCTGGGAGGAGAGGAGCCTTCTATCCTGGAAGTCTGCAAATGGCTCCAGGAGGGATATGAAGTTAAGTCCCTCCAGACCAATATACGATCTCTAACTTACAAGGCATGTTTGTTATTGACTCATAAATCCAGTCCGTGCAGAAATGTGAAAATAGTCATGGAGCACTGTCTTCCAGCATCACCATGTCTCCCTGAAACTTCTATCTTTATTTCCCGAATGCCTGTTGGATGAATGAATTAATTTGTGATTTTCAGTTTTTCAGGTATTGTAACTGATCTTCATGGATTTCTCTCATGAAAGTGTAAAGTCTAAGCACAAACTATGCCTTGTAGTTCTTTGGAATTTGTAGTGTTAATAATAAGAATAAGAAATAAGAATAAGAAAGAATAAAAGAATAAGAATAAGAATAAGAATAAGAATAAGAATAAGAATAAGAATAAGAAAGAATAAGAATAAGAATAAGAATAAGAATAAGAATAAGAATAAGAATAAGAATAAGAATAAGAATACTAGCTACTAGCTACAAGGAGATTACCCAGGAACAACCTGGTAACTGTTTGGTTTCTCCAGTCAGTCAATATCAGGAGAAAAAACATCTGTATTTTTTAAAGTATTTTAATGTAGGTTATTTGATGATAGAGTTTAGAAGGTGCAAAACTAGAACTCTTCTGTTATTTTTGATGTAGACCTACATGGTGTGGAAAAGCATCTCCATGATATGTCTACCTGAATAGGAGTTTATTTTATTTTACTTTTTAAAAAATATTTTATTTATTTATTCATGAGAGATACAGAGAGAGGGGCAGAGACACAGGCAGAGGGAGAAGCAGGCCCCACGCAGGGAGCCCAATGTGGGACTCGATCCCGGGACCCCGAGGTCACGCCCTAAGCCAAAGACAGACACTCAACCGCTGAGCCACCCAGGCATCCCAGGAGTTTAGTTTCAAAACCTAAAAGCTGTGACTTTTCAAAGATGTTCCAAGGTCACAGCTCCCACTGAGTTATCACTTATTATCACTTATTCTGAGTCTGGCCCTGAATCAGGCACTCTTTCCATACATTTTCTCATTTTTCATCTTAGTCTCCTTGGAAACAGGTATTGGGTACAGTCTAAAGTAGTTGTTTGCTTGTTTATTGGAATCTATTCAAAGTGATTAGTTAGGCAGCCTGACTCAAGGACAATCTAGGAACTCCAGCCTTTTCTTACTCATGAACGTATTGGCTTATGGGAGATACAGTCTCTGAGCTCACCCATAGCATTGAAATACTGCCACAGGGATCTGTAACCGCACCATGCGGAGGACGGTGGGGTAGTTTGCCATTATCAGCTACAGTGGGGTATTATTTTTTTCCAGACACAATATACACTTTTTTTCTGTTCCATCACAAGACCCGTGATACTAAAATCTGGAAAGCCAGCATGTCTAGACATTGTGTTCTAATCCAACGTACAACCAGAGGAGTAGCAACGGGAACAGCTCGGTATGCGAGCCCCTGATTGCTTGTGCTTCTTTCCCCAACAAGACATGACTGATGTTTGCTAGGGTGGTTATTTGTTACTCCTCTGTGCCTGTTCTCTCCAAAGGTTGAGTTTCTGGGCATTACTGAATAGTTTATGCCACAATTTTGTGATTGTTGTTGCTGTTCTCTATTACTTTCACTGACATCAAGGTTTTCTCACTGATTCATTTTTCTCTTGGGAGATGCTAGGTTGCTTTCAAAGTGTGGAGCATAGTAGGAATGCTTCAGGACACCATTAAAACAAGCGACACAAAAAAAAAATAAAAAAAAAATAAAACAAGTGACACTATTAAATGCAAAAGCTACTGTGCTTGATGATTATGATACAATAAGATGGTAGAAAATTATTTGACATCCCTCCAATTCAGGGGTAAGATTTAACCTCTTTTCTGGTATCTCCACCTGCCTTAGTAGTTTGTTTAGCTAAAGGCAGTGGAATGCATCAGGAGAATGCGGGGAAAGTGACATTATGGGTATTCCAAGCTACATAAAAGGAAGCTTGCAGCCTCAAGCTGCAGTGTTAATCATTTAAAATGCAAAGAAATTTATTTCACGATTTCTTATAGGAAAAATATTTCAATTTTAATTCAATAGTAACTAAACTTAAACTGAAATGATTAAAGTAAAAAAAAAAGTTATGCTAAAAAAAACACCCCTTATATCCACTATTCTATCTCCCTCAGTTGTCAGATGGTCTTTCTTTGGTATTCAGATCACTATGAAATGGATCTTTGAAAGATGATAAAAAGGAAGAATAATCACTGCTAGTCTTTCTGAGGAAAATATTTTTGTGTGTATATTCTAGGAAGACTATTCATCACCAACTGACAAATAATATGAGTGACCTCATATATATATATACTATTCTTAGTTTTATTATTTTCTTTCGATTGAAAATACACTATATAAATTTTCATCAGAGAGTTTCTCAATTGTATCTAGTTGCGCAGCACAGTTTAGAAACTTGTCTGAGACTGACTCTATCAGTAATCTAATCAGCAAAGATCATATCCATGTGTATGTGGTTATACATTTTGACTTTATTGGACTAACCCAGGACCATTTCAGGGCCGCAAATAGCCGGCCCTCTGGTTTGCCTGAAACAGTCCTGGACTTCTCAGAGTCTTTGATGAAGTCTCCCACAGTTGTATAAATTAGCCGATTTAGGAATTTTAACCTTTAATGATCATTTGGTTCCTTTTCTATTTTATTTTTGTTAATGCAACAGGACTTAAACAAATGAACTTTAATCTTTGTTTTAAAGATTATTTAAAAAAAATGTGTGTATATACATATGGCTCTTGAGGACACGTAGCTTTCACCACACTACAGGATATGGTCTCCATGTAGTACACATAAACCCGCAGATGGATTTTCTTTGAGTGCTTTGTACTGTTGAATATATATATATATATATATTTTTTTTTTAAGATTTTTATGTATTTATTTTCATGACAGATGCACAGAGAGAGAGGCAGAGACACAGGCAGAGGGAGAAGCAGGCTCCCTGCAAGGAGCCCAATGTGGGACTTGATCTCAGGACCCCAGGATCATGACCTGAGCTGAGGGCAGGCGCTCAACCATTGAGCCACCCCAGGCATCTCGAGATATAGTCTTCACTTATATCAACTTCAATGATCTTAAAAATTGTATTATATAAAAGCATATTTATAAATATATGTGTATCTAAAAGCCTCCTTCTTTTCACATCTTGAAGCTTCTTTAACAGTTGCCAACTAAGTATTAACTACCATGGTTTGTTTTCAATGATTGTAATTTTAAACCAGTTTAATATAGTTAACACTGAAAGGCATCATAATTAATGGTATTTAATAGTGAATTACAGACCTTTATGGAAGGAACACAAAGATACAAAAAGAAAATCTGTGGGTTATTAAATCAACAGTTGTCTTAACTTTGAATTCTATTAGTAATCTATGCATTGTTCTTAACGTTGTTCAATGAAGAAATAAGTTTATTATTCACTGTTAAAAAATATACGTGTTTCCTTAAAGATTACACTAAAAAAGGGAGCCTGAGAAAGACAGGTGGCTCAATTTGGTATTACGTTCTTACAGGTTTTTCTTTCCTTCAAGATCTATTTATTGTGTTCAACTTCAACATTTTATTCTCACTCTGGGAAAACAGTAGAGAAGCAGTGTACTTTTGTTTTAGAAGTTAAATATCTCACAAAGATAATCTCAGTTATTTATTTTTTAATTATTCTACTGCTTCCTGGGATACTAGGGAAAATGAGTGCTGATCTTGTACAAAATTCAAACTATAATGCAAAGGGAACAATTCAAAATGAGATATACCCAAAGACAGAAATTAAGTGCTCAAAGACCCTACTAGTCATGATGGCCTATAAACACGGCTTCATTTTCCCCAGATAATTCTTATATTCTTACACATTTCTTTTTTTAAAAAAATATTTTATTTATTTATTCATGAGAGACACAGAGAGAGGCAGAGACAAGCAGAGGGAAAAGCAGGCTCCGTGCAAGGAGCCCGATCCGGGACTCGATCCCAGGACCCTGGGGTCACACCCTGAGCCAAAGGCAGATGCTAACCATTTAGCCACCCAGGTGCCTCTTCTCACACATTTCTACCTTTAACCCTGGGCAAGTCACTAAAGCTCTCTTAACTCTATTGGTTTCTGGAAGAGGCTCTAGCACACAGTAGGGACTCAGGAAATACTCGTTCAATGTATGAGTAGATAAAGAATATGTCAATCTTATTTTAACCTTTGCATCTTAGGGCACGTAGCTCTACATATCTAGAATATACTCATTTTTTTTTCTTACACATCTGTATTGGTTTTCTCTATTTAACAGATTTCCACAAACTTAGTGGGTTAAAATACAAGCATGTATTATATCACAGTTTCCCTGGGTCTGAAGTCCAGGTGTGGCTTACCTGAATACTCTGCAAGGGTGTCATCTCAAGGCTACAGTCAAGGTGTTAGCTGGCTGTGCCTCTTTCTAGGGCTCAGGGTCCTCTTCCAAGCTTGTGTGGCTGGTGGCAGCAGTCAGTTTCTTGCAGCTATGGAGCTGCAGTTTCTGTTTTCTTGCTGACTTTGTACTGGCTGTGAGTCTCAACTCCTAGAAGCCACTCACTGTCCCCTCACCACATGGCAGCTCGTTTCTTCAGAGCCAGCAGGGCAGGGTACTCATGTCATATCTCACTCCACTCTGCTCTGCTCAGATGTGGTAGGCATTGTGTGTGTGTGTGTGTGTGTGTGTGTGTGTGTTAGGAGCAAGTAAGTCATGGGTTCTGCCTACACCCAAGGGAAACGATCCCGCAAGAGTGTGACTCTTTGAGAGTCACCTTTTGGAGCATTTGCCAAACTATGCATATCCTATTGATTTCAAAGTCAAGCTCAAGTCATTACCTCCCATGATTACCAAGCACCAGAGCCTACAGAGGACAAAACTAAGCATTTAGTTATGGTGGTATTTTTCATCATTTTCATGTCTTTTCAACACACAGACAAACACACACACACACACACACACACATCATGTTTGGGATGAGATGCTTAATGGTGTTGCTAAGGATTCTGCTAACCTGGAATCTTGGAGATATCTGAAATATTTATATCTCCTTTGATCATACTATCCAAACCATCGACAAATTATGCTAAATTGTCATCAGACACTTAGAATCCTCACTTCTTTCCCCATTCATGAGTCTTCACTCTACGTCAGACCTAAACTATATCATGTTTGAAAAAAGCCTCTTGGAGTCCTGGGATCAAGTCCCACTTCGGGGTTCCCTGCATGGAGCCTGCTTCTCCCTCTGCCTGTGTCTCTGCCTCTCTCTCTCTCATAAATAAATAAATAAATAAATAAATAAATAAATAAATAAATAAAATATTTTACAAAAAGAAAAAAAAAAAAGCCTCTTGGCTGTGCACTGTGTTTCCAGTCTTTCTTCATTCCACTACTCGTGCAATCCCCTGGGGCACTGTCACCACACAGCATCTCCTGTGGCCCTCATGGCACAAGCCAAATGCTTTCTTTAAAACATTTGAAAGCTCTTAAATATCTTATATTTCATTCAGCAAGTGTATAAAAGCTAAGCTTTCACTTATAGTTTTGAAAGAAGATTTAAGTTTTATATAGCATAAATACGCCAAAGATAACTGATATTTATGTTCAAAACATTCAGTTTCTGATAGAAAAGAAATGTTGTTCAATAAAATTCCCTCAGCTATGTATCTTATGATTTAATTAAGGATTGCGGAACTAGGAAATGGGATTGAGAAAGTTGAAGAAGAAAAAAATACAGTATATTAAAAGGATCACAGACCATGAGCTAGTAGGATTTATCCCTGGGGTGCAAAGATGTTGCAGCATGTGTAAATCAATATATACGACATCCCACATTAGTGGAATAAAGGGTAAAATCATATGAGTATTTCAGTAGATGTAAAAAAAAATAATTTGACAAAATTCAACACCCTTTCATGATAAAAAACCTCTCAACAAATTGGGTATGGAAGTAACATTCCTAAACATAATAAAAGCCATAAAGAACCAGACTGTGGGCTAACATCAAACTCCACAGTAACAGGTTGAACATTTTTCTGTAAGATCAGAAGCAAGACAAGCCCACTATCACCACTCTTACTGACACTGTAAAATGGAACTTTCTCAGCCTCATAAAGAGAATCTTTGGAAAATCTATAACTAATATCATACTTAATGTTGAGAGACTGTTGTTACCCAAGACTGAGAATATAGCCAGGATGTCTTATCTCTTTGCTTTATTCAACATTGTACTGGAGGTCAGTTTGATCCATAAAAATAAACAAAGGGCATACAAATTGAAATGAAGAAAGCATAACTATATTTATTTCAGAGAGTACTGCTATCATGAGGTAAACTATAGAATATTTACCAGAACTAATAGGTTGGTTTAGAATAGGTACAGAATTATGGTCAATACATAAAAATCAATTATCTGTCTACATACTTCCATTGGATGACATAAGTAGAGATCAAAAATACCCTTCACAACACAAAAAATATAAAGTCCTTAGGGGTAAATATTTTTTAAAAAGATGTCCAAGACATTAGCACTGAAAATACAAACTTTTGTCATGGATAGTTACAGAATGCCTGAATAAATACAGATGTGTACCATATTTAATCAATAGAAAAATACATTATTCTATCCCTAACACAAAACATACATTATTCATGTGTTAGGGATAAACGGTATTCAGTATGTTCATATAGTGGATTGTTATTCAGCAATTAAAAACTAGTGAGCTATCAAGACATGAAAAAGCAAAAAAAAAAAAAAAAAAAAAAAAGACATGAAAAAGCACAGAAGGACTAAAAAGGCTACATGTTTCCAAATATATGACAGTCTGGAAAAGGCAAAACTGTGGAGACCCTAAAAACTTTAGGGTTTCTGGGGACCTGGGGGAGGAAAGGATGAATAGGTGGAGCATAGAGATTATTAAGGCAGTGAAACTATTTCTTATGGTACTTTAATTATGGAAGCAAGAACATTCGTTATTTGTGAACGCGCAAAGTAGTTTATTTCCTTGAATCTTGTGGGATAATTCTAATGAGTTCCTTCTTTTGATTAAGCCAAAAAAAATACACAAATAAATAAGGCATCTAAATATGCTATAATATGCATCTATGTGTCACTTAATTACTTTAGTCATTTTTCAGGCAAAAGTAGAAAAATATACTGGGAAAATACTTGATTTGGAGACTCAGTAGAACAGAGATACAGACTTCAAAAATAAATGTTCTTTTATTCAGAAGGATCCAATGAGGCAATGAAATTCTTAGAAAAGCAGTAGGCATCTAAACATGAACTGAGTGACAACATCATGTACAAGTTATGGAGAAGTGTACAGCCGACCACATACAATTATTTTTTTTTTATTTGTAAGGAATTAGAATCATGCACACAGCAAGGCAGACTGAGCATCAGTCTAATGGATCACACAGGATCCGTATCCAATGAACTTGGTTTCTCTAGGCAATAATTCTTGCTTTGTTTATATAGGTTTCACTTTTTTGTCTTTTGGAATTATAGTTATTAATTATAAGTCATAATCCCAGAGAAACTGGGGCAGCAAGTCTGTAGAAACCAGATGTATACTGTTAGTCAAATAACAGGGGAAAAAAAAATCAAGTGGTGAAAAAGGATTAGCAGTGTTTACAGGGTCATATAAATGAAAATACCCGCGTGTGGCTCCTGCTTTCACACTTTACCCGACAATTTGGACAAACCATCTCACCACAGGGAACCTCAACTACTTGACATGTAAGATAAGGATAGCAAAGCGTATTTTTGGGGAACAGATGAAAGTTGACAAAAGCTCCTTATACACTTTTAAACATACACTAGTAGTAAGGTTTCTTATTGTTTAGTAGACTAATAGTAATATTAATAAACCTATGGGTAGCATGAGAACTTCACAGAGCTGTTGACTTTTCTGTACGAAATATGCCCAAATATTAACTTTTCTACTTGCATAAAGGAGGAAGTTACTTTAAAACCACAAAAAAATAAAAATAAAAATAAAATAAAACCACAAATAGTAATCCGGTGATACGTGCTTTTATAAATATTCATGGTGTTTATTCACTGAAACCACTAGTTTCATTTGGCATATTTGATTAGTTGTTTAAATCTTTGACAGCACACAAAAAGATTATATATTATTCAGAGTTTGGCCTAAATGATTGCTGCCCACAAGTACTTACTACCTTTGGCCGAACAGGATAATAATGTCTCAAAAATATGGCCAAATCCCCATCTCATTGCAACTTCTTCTCTCCTGCTCTCAATATTTTAGGAAATTCTGATGGTGTTTTTAGTTTTCTGGATCACCTCTGACTCCAATCCTTTCCTTCTACTCTAATTATTTGTTTTATTTATTTTTTTTTTAATTTTTTATTTTTATTTTATTTTATTTTTTTTAATTTATGATAGTCACAGAGAGAGAGAGAGGCAGAGACACAGGCAGAGGGAGAAGCAGGCTCCACGCACCGGGAGCCCGATGTGGGATTCCATCCCGGGTCTCCAGGATCGCGCCCTGGGCCAAAGGCAGGCGCCAAACCGCTGCGCCACCCAGGGGTCCCTAATTATTTGTTTTAATAATAGTCCCTGATACACACAGCTAGCATGTGGAAGCATGTTTACATAGGTGCTTGAGATACTTTATTAAATACAGCTCTACTCTAGCTCTTATTCTCTGCTGTGTGACTTCCCACCTCTGTCATTTTTAAAAGATGACAACTCAGATAATATGAAAGGGCCTGAACAAAAGCATAAAGTCTTTCCCCACCAGCTTTCCTCTAAGCCAAGTGCCACAACTTTACGAGTTTAGGACTGTCTAGTTTTCCAGGACAGTTTCACATAATTCCTCATATTTACTCTTGTAAATATCAGACAATGAGGTTTTTTTATGATGCACACTAATTTCTCCATTTTAGAGAGATGGAAACTGAGGATCAGGCGGTTAAGAGGTGGGTCCATGTTATGAAATAAGCAAAGGTGTCTTACGGGATAGAACTTTGGCCTCTGATCTCTTTAATCTAGGCTGGAAATGCTGCCATTTCCCTGTTTAAGTTCTTGATTTGATTTCTTCTCCAGTGAGTACTCTCATCCAGGATCTGGTAGAAGGTGTGCTGCTTGTTTTTTCTACCTTTATCCTCTCATTTTCTTCAATTTCTTTTTGCAAATCTATAGGGAATAGTATTTTCTCTATTTATGTTTAATCCCTTCTCAAGGCTACGCATATGTTGTTCCGAATGACATGAATGTCAATCTGAATATAATTATAGTTATTTCAAATGTCAGCACACTGAAACATTTTGATATCAATAATTTAAATTTTCTCTCTCTCCCACCAGTTACAGTATACAGCAAAATCAACACATTTTGCAAGTTAGGGCCACGCCTCGTGCTTTAATTTTTCGGTATCTTGAAGACGCTTGTAATTCTGAAAGATGCTACTTCTTACAACAATGCAAAAAAACTGCAACTCTCATTTTAATTGGGTGGTAGCAATTTAGGAATATCTCTTTTTCTGCCCACTGTTGACCCACTTGTAAATGATGGCAATTTATTCACAGTAGAAGCCAGTGCTATGCTAAGAGGGAGCAATTATTAGAATTTCATATAAACCACACATGCAGAATTTCCAAGTTGTCAGCAAAATCATGTGCAAATTATCAGCAGGCCCAAATTAGACAACTTGATGGAAATAAGCACAATAAATTCTATACAGCATGAAAATCTCACTAAGTAAAAAACATAAGATTAGATTTTGCACCTTTGGAAAATAAGAGCATGGTCACATTTCTTCCTTTTACCATAACCTGTGCCGACCACTCAATTATTGTCGTGGGATGATCAGTGTTTGTGCTTATGCACTTGGTTATTTATGAGAATATATAATTGTTTTGAGTCTGTAAAGCAATATATTTCTCCCAAGGCTCAAACTATTTTCAAATTATTTTTGCCTCTTTTCAGATTAGCTGCCTTTGAGTTTAGTGGCTTCAGTATAGAATATTTTATTTCAGTCTTATTTTTTTTTCCCTTTTGATTTCAACCTCAGTTCATGTGCTTACACATTGTTTAGTTCTCTCACAGAGGAATAATGTGGGATCGGATGTATAAGGGTGCAACGCTAACCTTAAAGTTTAGGGTGCCCTTGGGGTGCCTGGGTGGGTGGCTCAGTCGGTTAAGCATCTGCCTTCGGCTCAGGTCATAATCTCCAGGTCCTGGGCTGGAGCCATATGTTGGGTTCTCTACTCAGTGGAGTGTCTGCTTCTTCCTCTCCTCTCCACTCTTGCTGTCTCTCGCTATATTTGTCTATCTGTCTCAAATAAATAAATAAATAAAATCTTTAAAAAAATAGAGCTTAGAGTGAACTTTGGAATTTCGCTTTTATTCTGCAAAAGGCAAAGCTGCATCATACTTCACAGAACACAGGAATTGTAATTCTCTTGTTATCCCACCTCACCCAGTACCATCATTTCTCATCTGCTCAGTTCTTTCTTTGCTCTTAGAGTAGAATGTAAGATTTGATAATACTTGCATGTTATTAAGGCTAAGGAATTCATCCATTAACTTAATGGATATTGAACTAACATTGTCTGTATGCCCGAAAGAAGCAGACAAACGTGTTAGCCTTGTGACAATTCCAGCGCATTAATCTCCTGGGGATCTTGTTTAAAAATGCAGATTGAGATTCAGTAGGCATGGTGCATGGTCTGGTAGTCTACATTTGTAAAAAGCTCCCTTGGATTAATGCTGCTGGTGGGATCATGAGCCACACTGAGGCACAAGATTTGAAGAAAGTCAGAAAGAAAAAGAATAAAAAAAAATAAGTGAAATAAATACTGTTTCAGAGTTTTAAAGGTTATGGGGAAAAATAATAAAAGAATGGCTATAGAATTCCAGAGGTAGAGGGATGCCTGAGTGGCTCAGTGATTGAGCATCTGCCTTCAGGGCAGATCACAGGGTCCTGGGATTGAGCCTGCTTCTCCCTCCGCCTGTGTCTCTGCTTCTCTCTGTATGTCTCTCATGAATAGATAAATAAAATCTTTAAAAAAAAAATCTTTAAAAAAACTGTAGAGTTTTAATTTTAAAAGGATGGTCAAGAAAGTCTTCACTGAGAAGATGCCATTTGAGCAAGATCCTAAAAAACTTAGGTTAGTAAAGCAAGCAGATACCTGTGGGGAGAGCATTTCAGGCACCATAAATGAAAAGTGCCTTGAGTCGCAACATGAGATTATGTTGAGGCACTGCAAGACAGAAGTATGGCTCAGATAGAATAAACACTAGAAATACTAGAAGACAGAAGTCAAAGTTAAGGAGCCAGATGGCAGTGCTTTGTAGGCCTTTTGGTAAGGACTTTGACTTTTATTCTGAGTGGTGTGGTAGGCTTGAGCAGAAGAGTGATCTGACTGGATTAATTTCTAATAGGATCATTCTTTAAAAAAAGATGTATTTATTTATTTGAGAGAAAGAGTGCAGGAGGGTTGGGCTGAGAGAGAGAGAGAGAGTCTCAAGCAGACTCTCTACCGAGCACAGACCCCAACAGGGGCCTCAATCTCAAGCGTCAGCACTTACCTGTGGATGCAGTGGCACCGAGACCAGCGGAAGACTACTATTGTGAGATGAAGAGGACAGGGATTTGTACGGTTTGTTAGAAGTGAATATAATGAATGATAGATATATTTCGATGGTAGAAATGTCATTGGTGAACTAGCATAGTAACTTAGAGGGGGTGATAAGAAAAAAATAGTTAAAAATTATAAGATACATTGCTCTGAGCATTTGGAAGGAAGGAGCTGCTATTAAGGGGGATAAGAAGATGACATGAGCAATAGAATTAGAATTAGGAGAGTAAGGATTTGGTTTTGGACCTATTTGGGTTGAGATGGTTATTAGACAATCGAGTTGAGTTGTGTTAACAAGTGGATACAGGAATCTGGGGTTCAGCTAGAGATAGAATTAGGTGTCATCATTCTATACATGCAGTGTTAGGCAAGAGCCTGGAGAAGATGATCGTTTAAGTCAGTATGGATGGAAAGGTTGCATTAAATAAATCTCAATGAATTCCATTGTTAAAACATCAGCAAGATGAGGAAAGACCAATAAAGGAGAAAGAGAAAAAGCTAAGACAGATAGGAAAAGAAAACAAGCAGAACTTGGTGACTCAGAAGACAAGAAGGCAGTGTCCCACGGAGGAGGGCAGGACTAAACTGCATCATTAACTAATGATAAATTATAACCAGATGTAGTAAAGTGGAACACACTGAAGATCTGGGCAACTGTTATTTTGATAGGGTGGTCTGCTGATTAAAAATGGATTCATGGGGGCACATGGGTGGCTTAGTTGGTTGAGCATCTGACTTTTGATTTCAGCTCAGGTCATGATCTCAGGGTCCTGAAATTGAGTCCCATATTGAGCTCCATGCTCAGCAGGGAGTCTGCTTAAGATTCTCTCCCTCTGCTCTTCCCCCCCTTCACACACTCTCTCTAAAATAAATAAATCTTTTAAAAATGGATTAGTGAAGAAGAAAAAGAAAAAAAAAAGAAAAAGAAAACAATAATAAAAATGGATTAAGCGATAGAATGGGAGGAGACATAATATAGACAACTATTTAAGGAAAGTGTTTTTTGTTTGTTTTGCCAGAAAGGAAGAACCATAGAGTGAGATGAAAATGCATTTAAGGATGTGAGAAACAACATATAGTTTGTATGATGTGAAAAGACCCAATGGAAGCAACTTGGTGATGCAGAAGTAGGACAGTATGATCACTAGAGCGATGCTCTTTCATAAGCAAGTGGGAGTGAGGTCTAGTACACAGAGGCCATGACGGGCTTTGCTGGGAACACAAAATGTTTGCTCCAATAAGAGAGTGGGTGCACAGCATGTGCCTAAAAGTGCAAGTCTGTGGGCGGATGTGGTGAAGCAAAGTGAAAAGCAGAAGATGAGGATAGAGAGAAGGTGTTGGAGGAATCAGGAGAGGGGAGCTCATAGGAAATAATCACCTAGCCGACCAATAGAGTTTATGAATTCGGAAGATACAAGGTGATTGATTGTGAGAAGGACTGATGGGCCTGCTTGATGTTGAAAATTGAGAATGTAAAACAAAATGCGGAAACATGTTTCTGTGATTTCCCAGCTATACATAGCCGATTAGGGAGGCCCTAATTCTGCGTGGGCTTTCCTCTGATGCCTCAGAAGAGGTCACAGACTCAGGGAACGATGACAGACATGTAACAGTGCCCCGTTCTACTTAGGCTTGCTCCAGAGATCCCAGGACCGACCCTCATAGCCGTACAGACGCGAGCATGAGTCCTTAAAATTGTAAGAACACCCTTGGTAGTCGCAGACTTACATCCAGACAGTAATAACTTATTACCACTTGGTTCAAGGCCCTGAAGTCATTGGTGCTTTCCCAGGGGTGTGTGATAAAAACAGAAGAAAGAATGAGTTACCGGAGGCAGCCAGGCATGTTCAGAAAGCCAGACCTAGTTGAAATGTATAATTTAAGTCCCAAGAAGATGATGATTGTTAGAAAGAGAGCGGAACAGTAGGGCTTGTCCTCATAGTTGTCAGTGCTACGGGCCATCTTATCGATCCTGGTTCACTAAGGGAGAGATGGAGAAGAAAGACAAACAGCGAGGGGTCATAGAGCTCCACTGTTAGGTGGAGAGAAGCTTCTGGTTTTCTTTCTTCTATTTATTCCTTGTACACTTACCATTTCAAACACATGTAGGAGGAAAGTAAAGATAATTACACTTTGCTCCATTTTTCACCCCATCCTCAGCACAAGGGCGTCTAATGGGAACAGCACGTGGCTGTCCTGTAGTGTGAACCACCTGTCACTACCCCCCCCCCCGAGCCTCTCTTCTGCACAAGCCTGTACCTTTGGAGAGGGTCCAGGAGGAGGCTGGGACCTTGGCTGCCACTGGCCCCAGGGATTCAGCTGCGTAGCTGTGGAATCACTCCCAACACCTACAAACTCAGCCGCAGAGTGGGTGCAACTCTCCACCTAGAAAAGCAACCCCCTTCTGCAAGGCGGGGCACAGAAGGGCATTGGGGCGATGGCGAGGTATGGGAAGGGAAACGCAGGGGGAGGGAGGGGCGCCCCTGCCTGGAAGGTGCTGGGGGGAGGTGGGCTCGGGACCCCAGGCGGGGCAGTGGGGCCTCGGGGTGCCCGGGGCCCAGAGGTGTGTGCAGAGAGCGGGAAGCCAGGAGGGGCTCTGGGCTCCAGGGTGCCGGGTGCTGAGGACCGCAGCTCGGGCCCCCAGGGCTCCCCCAGCGGGACCAGCGGGGGCTGAGCCGGGGACCCCTCCTGCCCTCCTCCGAGAGGAGTAGTCGGGAGCACGCTGCGGGAGGGGCCGGAGGGGGAGGGGAGGGGAGGGGGAGGGGGAAGGAGGGGGGAGGTTGCAGGAGGGGCAGGAAGGACGGGAGGGGGAGGGGAGGGGAAGGAGGGGAGAGGAGGATGGGAGGGGGGGAAGGAGGGAGGAGGCTGTAGGAGGGGCTTTATTTATTTTTTTTAATCGGTGAGCTTAAATTTATTATAAAGTAGGGCCGTTCACTTACATGCCCATGTTTCTAACTCAAGCTAAGAGGCTGGAGAAAGAAACCTGAATAATCCCAAGTGAATTTGGGAAGGCAGAGCAGTAATGAAACCTACGATTTCTCAGAAATGGTTTTAAGTGGGGGGGCCTCTGATCCTACCTGGATAGTGCTTTTCTGTGGGTTTCTCAGCATAAGTCCAAACCTCACTAAGCACCTTCAAAGACTGGATTTCCCAGTGTCCCAAGTATGACAGTAGGTCCAACAAGCTGGATACAGGGGCCACGTAAATAATGGTAAAAGCAAATCAAAGACCAGATACTGAGACATCCCTATGTCTCACAGCTGGAAGAATAAATAGTTGAACTCTAAGTAGTAGGAAAAGTGGGAGGGGGAGGGGAAGGGAAAGAGGGGAGAGGGGGAGAGGAGGAGGCTGCAGGAGGGGGAGGAGGGGAAGGGGCGGGAAGGGGGAGGCTACGGGAGGTGGGGAGGCTGCAGCATTGGAGGGCTCCCAAGGGGTCCCTGCACCTGGGCACAGGCCGGGTGAGCACAGACCGTGGGCCCCGGAGACAGGGGTCGTGGGCTGCTCCTCCCAGGGGGTGGGCAGTAGGCCCTGCCTGGCCCAGTTCCCGAGGTGGGAGGCCACTGCTTCCAGGCTGAGCCTCTGGAGGGGAGGGAGAGCCTTCAGGGAGCAGAGGCTCAGGAGGAAGGTGGAGCAGGTGACCTGGCCGTTGCGGGCAAGGGCCCTTGGCGGTGCCCCCAGGACCAGCCCGTGGCGGGGGGGAGCAGACCGGGGTCACCCAGCCCTGAGAACCACTCCAGTGCTGCGGGAATGCAGCTAGGGACGCAGGAGGGCGGTGGGTGCTCCCCACAGTTTTTGACTTTTCGATTTTAATTTTTTCTCTCTCCTTTTTCAACCAGTTTCTTATTTTATCAACTCTTTTCTATAAATTTTGTATTAATTTTCATTTTTAAAGTTGCATTTTACCTTTCCATTGTATTTCATTATATATATTCCATTATTATATATTATTATTATATAAAATATATATTATATACATTCAATATTATATTCCAATATATCTTTCAATATATATTCAATATTTCAATGTATATATATACATTATTTCATTATTATACATATATATATATATATATATATATATATATATATATGGTTTCTTTCTTTACAATTTTGGGTTACAGTTTCTTCTAACAGACCAAAACACATCCAGAATGTGTGGCTCTAGTCTCGGATCATATTCACTCTTTTTTCCCTTTCTATTTTATTTTTTTTTCCTGTTTTGTTAAAGTTTTTGTTTTTTTTTAGTCTATACAGTTGCACTCTATCTTTTCAATGTATTTAAATTTATTTTTGTGTATATATATAACATATTTCAATGTATTAAATTTTATTTCAATGTATTTTAATTTAATTTTAATATATATATACACAAAAATTGTAAAGAAAGAAAAACATATATATATAATTTCTTTACTATATATATATATATATATAATTTCTTTACAATTTTTTGTTCTTTACAATTTTGAGATGTACTTTCTTTGAATAAACCAACCAAAATACACCCAGGAAATAGTATATTGCTCTGTTCTTCTGTTCTGTTCCCCTGTTTATATTCCTTCTTTTTTTTTTTTTGTCTTTTAATTTTTATTTTTATTCTTACATTCTATCCTTTCATTTTATTTATATTTATTTATTTATTTATTTATTTATTTATTTATTATTATCTTTAAAGATTTTATTTATTTATTCATGAGAGACACAGACAGAGGGAGAGGCAGAGACACAGACAGAGGGAGAAGTAGGCTCCATGCAGGGAGCCTAACATGGGACTCAATCCCAGGACCCTGGGATCATGAGCTGGGTCAAAGGCAGATGCTCAACCACTGAGCCTCTTCTTTTCTCTTTTGGTTTCTGGCTTATTTGGATTTGTCTAGTATGTATTTTGCTTGGGTTGTGGTTGATATTTTTGATAGTACTCAGTTGTTCATCTATTGTTCTCTGGGCAAAATGACTAGAAGGAGGAATTCACAACAAGAACAAGAATAATTAGAGGTAATAATGTTCTCTGCCACAGATCTTATCAATATGGATATAAGCAAGGTGCCAGAAATGGAATTGAGGATAACAATTAAAAAGTTACTAGCTGGGCTTTAAAAAAGCATAAAAGACACTAGAGAAACTCTTAATGCAGAAATGAAATCTAACCAGGCTGAAATTAAAAACACTCTAACTGAGATGCAGTCCAAATTGTTTGCTCTAACAGTTAGGGTAAATGAGGTAGAAAAGAGAGTCAGTGATGTAGAAGACAAGGAAGGAAGGAAGCTAAGGAAAAGAGATAAAAACAACTAATGGACCATGAGGGGAGGCCTCAAGAAATCAGCAAGTCATAAAATGAGAAAATATTAGAATTATTGGGGTCCCTGAGGAAGAAGAGAGAGAGAGGGCCAGAAAGTATATTTGAGCAAATCATATATGATAACTTCCCTAAATCTGGGGAAGGAAACAGGCATTCAAATCTAAGAGGTAGAGAAGACCCCTCTCAAAAATAAATAAAAATAGATCAACATGTTGACATATAATAGTGAAGCTTGCAAGTTTCAAAGATTAAGAGAAAATCCTGAAAGCAACTTCAGAGAAGAGGTTCTTAACCTACAGGGGCAGGAACATTAGACTGCCCTCAGACCTCTCCACAGAGACCTGGGAGGCAATAAGGGCCGGCATGATATATTGAGGGTACTAAATGAGATGATGAAAAAAAAAATGCAGCCAAAAATACTTTATCCATCAAGGCTGTCACTCAGAATGAAAGGAGAAGGAAAGAGCTTCCAGGACAGACAGAAACTGAAAGAATAGATGACCACTAAACCAGCCCTGCAAAAAATATTAAGGGAGATTCTGTGAGCAAAGAGAGAGCCCAAGAGTAACACAGACTAGAAAGAAACAATCTACAGAAACAGGGACTTTACAAGTAATACAATGGCACTAAATTCCTATCTTACAATAGCTACTTCAATTGTAAATAGGCTAAATGCTTCAGTCAAAAGACACAGGGTATCAGATTGGATAAAAAGTCTAGACCATCCATATGCTTCTTCTGCGAGACTCATTTTAGACCTAAAGACACCTCCAGACTGAAAGTGAAGGGATAGAGAACCATTTATCATGATAATAGATATAAAAAAAAAAAAGCTGGGGTAACAATCCTCATATCAGATAAATTAGATTTTAAACCAAAGACTGTACTAAGAGATGAAGAGGGACATTACATCATAATTAAAGGATCTACACAACAAGAAGATCTAATCGTTATAAATATTTATGCTTCTAATTTGGGATCAGCCAATTATATCAACTAATTAGTAACCACATTAAAGAAACACAATGATAATACAATAATAGTAGGGGACTTCAACACCCCCCTCACAGCAATGGACAGATCATCTAAGCAGAAGATCAACAAGGAAACAAGGGACCAAATCAACTTTATAGATATATTCAACATTCCATCCTGAAGCAGCAGAATACACATTCTTTTCAACTGGACATGGAACTTTCTCCAGAATAGATCATATACTGGGTCACAAATCAGATCTCAACTAGTACCAAAAGACTGAGATTATTCCTTGCATATATTTGGACCACAATGTTTTGAAACGGGAGCCAATCATAGTAGGAAATTTGGAAATAACTCAAATACATGGATGCTAAAGAACATCCTACTAAAGAATGAATGGGTCAACCAGGAAATTAAAGAAGAATTTTAAAAATTCATGGAAACAAATTAAAATGGTAGCACAACTGTATAAAACCTTTGGGATGCAGCAAATGTGGTCCTAAGAGGGAAGTATAGAGCAATACAAGCCTTTCTCAAAAAACAAGACAGGTCTCAAATATACAGCCTAAACTTATACCTAAGGGACCTGGTAAAGAACAGCAAATAAAGCCTAAAACCAGCAAAAGAAGAGAAATCATAAATATTAGAACAGAAATCAATTAAGTAGAAACCAAAAGAATAGTAGAATAGATCAACGAAACTAAGAGCTGGTTCTTTGAAAGAATTAATGAGATTAATAACTTACCAAAAAGAAAAGAGAAAGGTCCCAAATAAATGAAATCATGAATGAAAGAGGAGAGATCACAACCAACACTGAAGAAATAAAAGCAATTATAAGAACATATCATGAGCAACTATATGCTGACAAATTAGGCAATCTGGGAGAAATAGATGCATTCCTAGAGACACATAAACTACCAAAACTGAAACAGGAAGAAATATAAAACCTGAGCAGACCCATAACCAGCAAGGGAATTGAAGCTCATCGAAAATCTCCCAACAAACAAGAGTCCAGGGCCAGATGGCTTCCTAGGGGATTCTGAGTTAGAATTCTTCCTTCATTTCCATTTAAAGATTTAACATCTATTCTAATGAATCTGTTTGGAAAAATAGAAATGGAAGGAAAACTTCCAAATTCTTCCTATGAGGCCAGCATTCCATTGATCCCAAAATCAAAGACCCCACCAAAAAGGAGATTTATAGACCAATATCCCTGATGAACATGGAAGCCACAATTCTCACCAAAATACTAGAAAATAGGATCCCACGGTACATTAGAAGGATTATTCACTACTACCAAGTGGGATTTATTCCTGGTATCCATCGGTGGTTCAACACCCACAAACCAATGTAAAAGAAAGGACAAGATTGAGAGGATCCATAAGATCCTCTCAATTGATACAGAAAAAGCATTTGACAAAGTATAGCAACCTTTATTGATTAAAACTAGTCACAGGATAGGGATAAAGGGAACATACCTCATTGTCATAAAAGCCATATATGAAAGGCCCACAGTGAATATCATTCCCAATGGAGTAAAACTGAGAGCTTTCCCCTCAGGTCAGGAACACAGCAGGGATGTCCACCCTCACCACTGCTATTCAATGTAGTACTTGAAGTCCTAGCCTCAGCAATCAGACAACAAAAGAAATAACAGTCATCTGAATCAGCAAAAAAGAAGTCAAACTCCCACTCTTTGCTGATGACATGATACTTTATATGGAAAACCCAAAAGATTTGACCCCAAAATTGCTAGAGTGCATACAGGAATTCAGCAAAGTGGCAGGATATAAAATCAATGCACAGAAATCAGTTGCATTTCTATACTCTAATAATGAGACAGAAGAAAGAGAAATAAAAGAGCCAATCTCATTTAAAATTGCACCCAAAACCCTGAGATACCTAGGAATAAACCTAACCAAAGAGGTAAAGGATCTATACCGAGAAAACTGTAGAAAAAAATTAAGGAAGACACAAAGAATCATGAAAGAAATTAAGGAAGACACAAAGAAATGGAGAAATGTTCCATGCTCATGGATTGGAAGAAAAAATACTGTTAAAATATCTATGCTACCCGGAGCAATCTGTACATTTGATGCAATCCCTATCAAAATATCATCAAATCATTTCAGAGTTGGGGCAAATAATCCTAAAATTTGTATGGAACCAGAAAAGACCCTGAATAGCTACAGGAATGTTGAAAAAGAAAACCAAAACTGGTTACATCACAATTCCAGACTTCAAGCTCTCTTATAAAGCTGTGATCATCAAGACAGTAAGGTGCTGGCAAAAAACAGAGCCCTAGATCAATGCAACGGAATAGAGAAATCAGAAATGGACCCTCAACTCTGTGGTCAACTCATCTTCAACAAAGCAGGACAGAGTAGCTGATGGAAAAAAGACAGTCTTTTCAACAAATGATGTTGGGAAAATTGGACAGCCACATGCAGAAGAATGAAACCAGACCATTTCCTCCCACCAAAAACGAAAATAGACCTAAAAAATGGATGAAAGACCTAAATGTGAGACAGGAATCCATCAAAATCCTAGAGGAGAACACAGACAGCAACCTTTGTCACCTTGGTTGCAATAACTTCTTGCTAGACACGTCTCCAAAGACAAAAGAAACAAAGGCAAAAAATGAACTCTTGTAACTTCATCAAGATAAAAAGCTTTCTTTTGCACAGCAGAGGGAACAGTTGACAGAACAAAAGACAACCTACAGAATGGGAGAAGATATTTGCAAATGACATATTAGATAAAGGGCTAGTATCTATAAAGAATTTATCAAACTCACCACCCAAAGAACAAATAATCCAATCAAGAAACAGGCAGAAGACCTGAGCAGACATTTCTCCAAGCAAGACATCCTGATGGCCAACAGGCACATGAAAAGATGCTCGACATCCCTCAGCATCAGGGAAATACAGATCAAAACCACAATGAAAAAACAAAAAAAACCCAATGAGATACCACCTCACACCAGTCAGAATGGCTAAAATTAACAACTCAGGAAGTGACAGATGCTGGTGAGGATGTGAAGAAAGGGGAACCTTCGTACAGTGTTGGGAGGAATGCAAGATGGTACGGCCGCTCTGGAAAACAGTGTGGACATTGCTCAAAAAATTGAAAATAGAGCTACCCTGCAACTCAGCAATTGCACTACTGGGTATTTACCCCAAAGGTAAAATGTAGTGATCTGAAGGGGCACCTGCACCCCAATGTTTAGAGCAGCAGTGCCCACAATGGCCAAACTGTGGAGAGAACCCAGATGTCCATTGGCAGATGAATGGAGAAAGAAGATTGTATATACGGTGGGAAACTACTCAGCCATCAGAAAAAAAATGAAATCTCACCATTTGCAAAGACGTCGATGGAACTAGAGGACATTATGCCAAGTGAAATAAGTCAATCAGAGAAACACAGTTATCATACGATCTCACTCGTACATGGAATTTAAGAAACAAAACAGGAGAATAGGGAAAGGGAGGGAAAAATAAATCAAGACAAAGTTAGAGAGGGAGACAAACCATAAAAAACTCTTAAACATAGGAAACAAATTAAGGGCCGTTGGAGGGGAGATAGGTAGGGGATGGGGTAACTGGGTGATGGACATTAAGGAGGGCACGTGATGTAAGGACCCCTAGGTATCATATAAGACTGATGAATCATTGACCTCTACCTCTGAGCAATAATACATTATATGTTAATTAATTGAATTTAAATAAAAATTTTAAAAATACAATACATAAAAAACAAAATAGAGCTACTGTAGCTGTTTTAATATTACTGATAATTATTTAAAATTAAGAAATTTATAAATGAGAGATGAAATTGATCAGATCAATATTTCCTCTAGATTATTTGATTGGTTACCCCATTGGGGAGGGTTTCTAAGGCATGCCTTACTTCTAATTAATTATGCTGATTTGTTATTTACAGTGTGCTGCTGGATTTATGGATATACAAAAAAAATGCTTTGCAGGTACATATGGTGTTACATGTTTGACAACTCAAGGGCCAAATATTCTGTGTAGATAGAAGGTTCTGTGATTTGTGCCCATAACCAGCCAGCTGGGCCTGCATGTACCTGGGCAAGCTAAGCAATGCTGTTTGTGAGACTCGTGCTGTGTGAATACCCTTGGGAGCCTCGTTGTTTCAAATATATGATCTGGCCTCCAGATCAAAACTGGCCCTTCTGTCCTGGACTTGCAAGAGCTACAGTCTTGTCTCACCTCCCCTCCTACCCCAGGCTGGGCTGGCCTCCCAGAATGGAATCCGGAAGAGGGGGCAGACGCACAAAGCTCAGGCTCCTTAAAAATATTATAACATGGAAATGCAACTTGCTCCAAACTGCACATAGGAAGACAAATGTTTAATTTCAAACCCTGTTATCTGCCCTATAAATACAGCCCTTATATGGGGATGGTCAGTTGGAAGTCTCACCTGAGGGCAAGATGTTCCAATCAGGCCTCTCTCAACTGGGACCCCAGCGTGGCTGTTTCCATGGGGCTTCCCCAGCTGATGAGTTGTCGTTGCTAAGTACCCGATTTGATGTAACTTTGCCTCATTTTTCATTTATTGCCTATTATTCCCTTCATCTATGTGTAGCTTCCTTTGCTCTTCTGTTTCTCTTAGGTTTCTATGATAACAAGAATAAACTTTTCTTTCCTTGTTGAAACTGGAAAAAAAAAACCTGTACCCATAACCCAGACCATGACATGAACATAAAGAGGCAACAACAAATAACTTCTAGTACAATGGAAAATTACTAGTTGCTCTTTTGTTTGACTTTCTCCTTTACCGTAGGAGAAAGATCATGGATCCTGACCTTTATTTTGTCTACTGAGTACTTGATTTATTCATTTATGATAGGTCCAAGTGAACTGTCGACAAAGTGTTCTTAAAGAAAACCTAGTTATCTAGGTCAGCAAATCTAAGCACCAGAATCTTGATATACATGTAAACTTGACCTGTCTCGATGTATACATCTAATAACATTTGCAAAAAATCATAACTCTTGACATTTCTGTTGGTGACTGATGGATTTGTAAAATCCCTGATTACAATTCTGACATGAGATCACATGCAGAACATTAGCAGTGATACAGTGGACAGCTACAGAGACTTTACATAAGGCATCTGGAAGACTCATATCTTCACTGTTGGGTTCTAGTAAATCCCTTTGCTGGACCGAGGAGATGATTTTTGTATGGAGTAAACATTTACTAACTGTCCTTCATCATAACAGATGAGCCTTTTAATGAATCAAAACACGCATCCTTGCCTGAACCTGATACGCCTGGGACTTGCTTGGGACATAGGAATCAGTCCCAATAAAGTAGAAAGAGAGTATTCTGTGTGCTCTTCAAGCAAAATTTCCTTATTAAAACTCCCTTTGGAAATCTGAACTAATAAGCTTCTACCTAGAGGGACAACCAATGCACATCTTGAGTTTTCCCCATAATTCTAATTTTCTAGGATTTTTCTCCTTACAGTACTGGCAGCTCATTAAATGGATAGAAAATGGATTTATTATTTATGCATTTGTGAGACTTTTCATGCATATAAATTCTTCACAGTTCATTTTTTAAAGAAATTCCTTTTCACACCATGTTTCTATTCGGATTTCAAAGTCTCTGGTCACCATATTTATTTACAGGGTATATTCTCTTGTACCCCTATATACATCAAAATGAGGATAATTTCATGGACACTGATTTTCTGATGAAAACACAGGACTCTAATGCATTCTTAAATTCCAATACTGATTTGGTTGCCAAGATATATAAGATCATTCCCTGTGCATGAAAGATATAATTGTGCTAATTGCAATTAAAATCAAAGGATGACTGCTCTTGTTTCAGAATATCAAAACAGGTGGTGGTTGAGTCACTGTCTAGACAGCACTGTTAACAAAGGGGTTTAAGGACACTGGCATATGGTTTTAGTTAGATGAGTCACATCAAATTTTCTGTAATTCAGAGGACAGACTCTGCTTCCTTGGGAGACATACTTTATAGAGTCCTGGTTAAATGACAGCAGCAAGTTCCACTTGAGCTGGAGCTTAGTTTGTTAGGACTCCCATAAAAAAAAAAAAGGACCAGAGACCAGGTGGCCTAAACAACAGAAATTTATTTTTTCCAGATTCTGGAGGCTGGAAGTCTAAGATCAAGGTATCAGAAGGGTTGGTCTCCTCTGAGGACCCGTCTCGGCTTATAGATGGTCATTTTCTCATTGTGTCTTCACATGGTCTTTCTTCTGTACGTCTATTTCCAATTTCTTCTTCGTAAGAACCAGTTTTGCTGGATTAGGAGCCACTTACCTGACTTCATCTTCCCATAATTACCTCTCTAAAAGCTCTTTTTCTAAATGCAGTGGCATTCTGAGGAGCTAGGGGCTCAGGTTTCAAGACAGGGACTTTGGGAGCACAGAGTCCAGTTCACAACCACCCTATCTCTGGATGGTCTCTGGCCTAGCGGTCAAACAAAGGAGATTCTCTGAGTCGCTCAGCACCTGTGCATCACTTCATTCATACCAATGACCTGTACGGTTCAGAGCTTCATGAGGCATCTGATCTATTTGAAGGGTATCTGAGTAAGGCTTCTGTCACATAACATGTGACTTCTTGTCAGAAAGGACTGTTCCTGGACAAGGTGAACTCTATCACTTTCTTTCTAATGGGGAGACACGTGTCGGCAAGAGAGCTTGGGAGCTATACTAGAAGATCATCATGATGAAATATTCCTTTGATTCTAATAGACATACGCCTGACACCAAGGTTCCCGTTGGGATTCACAAGGCCTCTCAGAAAAAGTTCTATCTGTGAATGCCATTAGGTTGCCAGCAAAATTAGTTAATTACTCATTTTTTCTCATGTGCTTAATTTGCTATATTAGTTTTTTTTTAATTATTTTATTTATTTATTCAGGAGAGACGGGGGGGCGGGAGCAGAGACCCAGACAGAGGGAGAAGCAGGCTCCATGCAGAGACCCCTTCGTAGGACTCGACCCTGGGTCTCTGGGATCACACCCTGTGCTGAAGGCAGCGCTAAACCACTGAGCCACCCGGGCTGCCCCAGCTATATTAGTTTTTAAAAGCATGTCCATATCACCAACAAATACTACACTATGATACACAGAATACATACAAAACAACTCTTTATATAATGTTAAATATTTGAAAGTAATAATTACAGAATAAAAACTTGATGCATCACTCAGAAACAACAAGTATTGTAAACACGAATCTTCATTTGAATCGAGGCACAGGTTTCTTTCTATATTGCAGGCTTATACATTTGGGAAAGAAAAACAAAAGTAAAGTAGAAAGTAGAATCAATATTTAGATGCTCAGAAGATCAGTATTATTTACTCAAAAAAGAAATAAGCTGTAAATGCTGTTAAGACTGCCAAAATGTTTTCATGACTTTTCTCGACCTCAGTAACTGTAGGCCAGGAAAATATATTTGGAGAAGACCATCCTTATCAGTTGGATTTTGGCTATTTAAGCCAGGGATAGTAGTAAATTTATTTCTTTTTTTCTTTTTTGCTTTTTTTTTACAATCACTCACTTTGATATTTAATTATTGTTTTTTGTAATTATCTAAGAGCTTCATTGTTTACCTATTATTTAAAGTCTGGGGGTGTAGGTATATGGCTGGCAAAATGCAGACAATAATCCATCCAGAATTGCCTAGCCAGTGCAGGAATCACAATCCATATTCAAGAAATATTTTTAGTATTGGACTTGAGAATTGGCTGTGTCATCTTAAACTCTCAAGGATGGCATCCCTCAACCTGAACCAGAATTGCCAAGAATTTCAGGGAATGAGGATGGAGTCACTGAATAGACATCTTTAACTAATACCACAGGAAAATGTTCCCTCTCCCTGAAGTTCAAGAATCTTATTACAAGGTGTTGTGGAGTTACGGGATCCCTGGGTGGCGCAGCGGTTTGGCGCCTGCCTTTGGCCCAGGGCGCGATCCTGGAGACCCGGGATCGAATCCCACGTCGGGCTCCCGGTGCATGGAGCCTGCTTCTCTCTCTGCCTGTGTCTCTGCCTCTCTCTCTCTCTCTCTCTGTGTGACTATCATAAATAAATAAAAATTAAAAAAAAAAAAAAAAAAAAAAAAACCAAGGTGTTGTGGAGTTAGATGAGCCAAACAAACCAGGACCTTGAGTGATTTCAGTTTTCTCTAACCCTCATCATAACCCTCAATCCAGTCAGTTGCTAAATCTTACTTACCATTTTTGTTCTCTTCAAAATTATTGACATCCTTCCCTCCTTTTCCATGCCCTTCATTGCTATTGCCATAATTCAGGCTTTCCTGATTTTTACTTTGCTTCTGTAACTTTGATTCGCTGTGTCCCCTTACCAGTTTGTGTTCCTTTGATCTAAATGTCCCATTAATCCACTCTTCACGTGAGACCCAGAGTGATCCTCGTAAAGGGGAAATCAAACCCGGCCAAACATCAAGATACTGTGGGGTTCTTCCGATCTTCATGCTAATCCAAACTGTGTCTCATTGTGCAGATCTGTCAAAATCTGACCCTCAGTTATACCTCCACCTTTTTCTCATACTCTCTCAGACTTAAATATTATTTACAATTCCATCTTTACTTTTTTAATTAATTTTTTGCCTTTCCTTAAATTTTGGAAATCTGCTTAGAGTTAATATAGTGCCACCTTACCTCAAATGAAAAATCCTTGAAAATTCATGGTTCTACTTACATGTTCTTTGTTCTTTTCTTTTTTTTTTTAAGATTTTATTTATTTATTCATGAAAGACACACAAGAGAGAGGCAGAGATACAGGCAGAGGGAGACACTCCACAAGGAGCCCGATGTGGGACTTGATCCCAGGACTCGGGTATCATGTCCTGAGCAGGAGGCAGACACTCAACCATTGAGCCGCCCAGGTGTCCCACGTGTTCCTTGTTCTTTATAGCATATTTGCCATATACATTGCATCTACATATGCAGTAATCCCACAGTGCAATGGCAAATTTGTTCTTTAATTAATCATATGCATTTTCAAAAATATAATGGAGAAAATGTTATATTTACACATGTACTTACCATTTATCTTCTCGTTTATTCCTGAAGTTCTGAATTTCCATCTTATATAATTTCCCTGATAAAATTTCTGTATTATTTGGTGTAATGCAGGCTTACAGGCACTAGATTCTCTCTCTCTCTCTCTTTTTAAATATTTTATTTATTTATTTATTTATTTATTTATTTATTTATTTATGACACAGAGAGAGCGGCAGAGACATAGGCAGAGGGAGAAGCAGGCTCCATGCAGGGAGCTCCATTTGGAACTCAATCCTGGGTCTCCAGGATCATGCCCTGGGCTGACGGTGACGCTGAGCCACCCGGAATCCCCGCACTAAATTCTCTTAATTTTATATATGACATTGTTGTTTGAAAGACATTCTCATTGTAAAAAGAAGTCTATGTTGACCACATATATATTTTTTCAGCTATAAATATTCTTTTCAACACTTTAAAGATATAATGTCACAACTCAGAGTAGTAACCATAATAAATAAATAAATAAATAAATAAATAATAAATAAAGTTATAATTTCACTATAAATCTTACTTGAAATAACACTGTGCAGTTGTGTACTATTTTCCCCCTTCCTCTGAATACTAGTCTTTAGAGATATACATAGAATAACAACAAAAAAAAAAAGTTTTCAAAAATCTGCCTAATATTCAAATTTTGAGCACGAAATAATATTCACTTTAGGTACATTGCTTGGTTAACTAATATTCACCAGCTTCCCTGCTAGTTGCTTTACACCTATAATCTGATTTAGAGTGGGATGTATGATGTTAAGTTTGTTTATAACATTGTGATGGACCCTGGAGAATGGAAGAGGTCGGCATAAAGGAAATAATGGACAAAAATTTTGACTTTGAAGGGTTTATAGTTTTGAAAATTCAGTTCACTATTACAATCCTGATTTCTGAAGTGATTACATGATGCATTAAAAGAAGATTTATGAATCAAATAATATATTGTGTTACATCAAGGTTTTTTGAACTGTGAAGAATTAACAGCACCTAGATAAATAGAATAGGTTGAAATACATTCTGGTAGGAGGAAAAATACAAATTTCTGTGTGTGCAAAGGAATATATAGTTTACTTGCTCATTGGGTAATAGTTTTATATTGTATAAAATTATTTTGATTTGTTAACTGACTCTTGGGAGACAGTATCTGAGGAGTGGTTTATTAACAAAAATACAGTTCACACAGGAGACCATGACGGCAAACTTTTTATCTTTCTGCATTTCTTTGCAACATAAAACCAATGATCTCTCTTAGTTAATTCTCTCTGATGAGTTTCCTGAATTAAAATAATAATACTAACAAAATAAAAACTGAAGGGAAATTTTAAATGTGTTATTATTAGGAGTAAAAGCCAGAAAATTATTATTGATTTCCATTATTCAATACTCCATTAGGAGTCCTTTATTTTGAATTCAGAATTGGTGTTTGTTTCATGAGTTTATTATCATATTTCTTTCATTTTGGATGCAAATCTATTTAGCCTGTTGCTAAAATTCAGAGGAATGGTGAGTTCCTTTAAATAATGTCAGTTGTTCCCTTTTATGTACCCATCAGGTACATCATACTTAGGTGTGGTATTCTCTACAAGCTTGCTTTCACACTGCCTTTCAGAAATAAATCATGGAGGGGCACTTAGGTTGCTCAGTCGATTCAGAGTTGGACTCTTGATTTCAGCTCAGCTCATGATCTCAGGATTGTGAGACCAAGCCCCACACTGGGCTCCCAGCTGGGCATGGGTTAAGATCCTCTCTCTTCCTCTCCCTCTGCCCTTCCCCACTTTGTAAAAACAAAACCAAAACAAAACAAAAAGAAAGAATGGAAATGAGTATTTGCATAAAATATATAGTGTATCTATCCATCTGTCTATACCTGTAGCATCAATATCTATACCTATCCCTCTGTCTTTCTACCTCTCTGTCTAATCTTCACTTTTTCAGCTACTGTTACAGGCTTCCATCCCCAGCATTTCTCATGGCATAGGAGAAAAGCATTCTCTTTAGAATTTTAAATCAATATAATATATGAAGGCTTTAAGAATACTTATTTTTTTAAAAGATTTTATTTATTTATTTATTCATGAGAAACACAGAGAGAGAGAGAGAGGCAGAGACACAGGCAGAGGGAGAAGCAGGCGCCATGCAGGGAGCCCAATGTGGGACTCGATCTGGGGACTCGATCTGGGGACTCCAGGATCACACCCTGAGTGGGAAGCAGGCACTCAACTGCTGAGCCACCCAGGCATCCCTTTAAGAATACTTATTTATGAATATCTGAGTGTTTTGGAGAATACAAAAACTTGTGGTTTTAAAAGTCTGGGTTCATGAGAAAGAGAAAATTTTGGAGTATTAAATAGCTTTTTTTTTCCCCCACAAAGTATTTTTTGAAGAGTTAAATTGAAGAGAGGCTGGTGGAAGAGAAGCCTTAGGGAAGGACAGTATAGGAATAGAAGATTATAACTGAATTCATCAAGTTTTCCAAATGAGAACATGCAGAGAAATCAGATAAGGACTCTAGTAAAATTTATTTCAAATTTCAAAGTAAGTTTTATGGGTGTTTGTGGAGATAGACTATAGGGTTTAGTTAAAAGCTTCTCTTTTCCAAGAAACATTGCATCAATCATTCTCATCTTTATTTCGCTGAATACAGGAGATGAGTAAGTGTCTAATCCTGTTAGCTTTTAATGTGAAAAAAAGTCATAAAACATATCTTTTAATTGTGCAGTTACTTAAGCTGTCTGTGGTAAGGAGAAATGTTTCCTCTAAAAGAACATAACAAAAAGAAAAATATGCTCTGGAATAGGCATTCTTAGTTTTTGATAATAATGACTTGAAAAATTATTCGTAGATGAGAAATGATTACTTCTGGTCTCTTAGCACCTAGCCCAGGTCAGGACTGTAAGGTGGAGAACATATGGAAAGTTCTTCTCTTTGCCAATTTAAATTTAACTTAACTGCATGAAAATAGAAAGATTAAATAGGGATCCCTGGGTGGCGCAGCGGTTTAGCGCCTGCCTTTGGCCCAGGGCGCGATCCTGGAGACCCGGGATCGAATCCCACGTCAGGCTCCCGGTGCATGGAGCCTGCTTCTCCCTCTGCCTGTGTCTCTGCCTCTCTCTCTCTCTCTCTCTCTCTGTGTGACTATCATAAATAAATAAAAATAAAATAAATAAAAAAATAAAATAAGAAAGATTAAATAATCTACAGGCCAACATTTAGAAACATAATCCTGCATATAAATGGGGCAGGGGGAAGACAGATAGTCACTGCTACCCTTGTTTAGAGAAGGATGGTTTTGGACATTTACAGGCCTGTGGCTCTGGAATGCCAAAGTGTCATAGGCAAAACATTTACTTTAGTTGTTAAAAATAGAGCACTGTTTAAAACTTGGAACAATTTATTACATTGGAAAACCTCAAAAGAGCTGGTAAATCTGTCTGTAAAATGGTCTCTCTCCCATGAGCATGTCATCTAAGTAAGGCTGTCAGAACAAGGCATCAAAGGAGAGTGCATGTTGCCAAAATAAATTATGCCCCTGTCAAAATATGACACCGGCTTCACCTATAATATTTTTGGAAAGTAGTACGAGAGGCAGGAGCCAGTGAAATCAACCGGAAGCTGTGACAAGTTACTGTCTGTACAGTTGGGTGCACCTTATTTATAAAGGTAACTTCTCATTTAAGCACCAGAAATGTATTTTGAAGTCAAACTAATTTAGTGCTATTGAAAGGATGAAGTTAGGAAGCTGTTTGCAAAGACCATTTATGACACTGCTTGCAGCACTGAGATCTTGTCGGTTGGAGAGTTTGAACAAATCCTTTGTGCCTGTGTTCTGTTCCTTTATCTCCTAGTAAACACCTTCCCTTTCTCTGCAGGTCCAGGTGCCACCTTATCCATGGAAACGAGGGCCTTTGAAGAACTCTGACATCTAGAGAATGTTACATGAAAAACAACAAACCACATATGCGTACGAGCCTAATTTAATGAATAAACATTATTTGAGCACTTCTAGTTTCTCAAGGACTTTGATAAACTTCAGGACCAGGAAATGAGGAAGACACATCTTTTGCCTTCAAGGAACTCTGTGTCTGATTTGGGAAACATGCAACAAATAAAATACAACCCCATAAAAATAGAGGCAAGAGTGGGGTTCTGAAGCAGGAGGGGAATCATTAGCCAGACCTGGTGGGGGTGACTGTCTCAGAATCAACTCACTGGAAGGCACGTACTTCAGCTTGTATTTAAAATATAAACGGTAATTTTCCAGGAAAACAAAAAAGAAAGATGTTCCAAGATGAGGACTCTCCTACCAAACAAAACAAATGTTCTGTCAATAGTAAATGGCTAACTATTAGGTGAAAGATAAAAGAGAAGGAAAAATCTAGGATGACACGTGGTCTCAGACTGTGGATAATGGAACAATAATATAGGGAGTATAGAAGGAACAGTCAGGGAAGGGGAGGGAAGGCAGATGGGCAATAATATAATGAGCTCCATTTGGGGGTTAATCAAAACAAACGACATGGATTGCATCATGTGCAAGAAATAGATGGTGCACTGGAATCTGGATAATTTAAGAACAACGTATATATGCTGAAGGGACAATTTACAAAAGGATGGGTAGGTTGTAGATAAACCATTATCTACCATGAGAGACAGAGAGGATCCTAACAGCAGCTCATGGCCACCACCCATGTGGGTAAAGGCAAGCAACAATTATCTGAACATGAAGGCAGGTCTTTGTGGAAAGGTATGTGGTCTTTGATGGAACTTTCCCAGGCAGCCCCGCAGGAAGGAAACTGGGCAAACAAATATACTGGCCTTATTTCTTTTCTCTCTTTTCTTTCTACTGTTGATATTCTCACTGGTCAAACTCAAACAGAGGCCAGATCCAGAGAGCCAGTGATGTTTCCATTTCAGTCAGCAACCTTGAACACAGAATAGAGCAAGAAATGATGAAGGTTTATTTGGAAAGGCCGACAGGAGATTTTCAGTACACCTGTCAACGTCCATCTTCAGGACTTACTGTCTACTGATTATTTCCCAGTAACTACTTTTCTCATGAAATCATTTATATTGCTTTTCAATAATATTATCAATAAGATATATATACATGCATACCCTATATATGTAATATCTATCTATCTATCTATCTATCTATCTATCTATCTATCTATCATCTATCATCTATCGCACTTGTGTCTCATGAGCCCATGAGCCCATGAGCCCAGATTTTTTCTTTTCCAGCGAAAAATTTGTTAGGTTTGTTCTATCTGTTCTGAGCTGCAACATATCTGTTTTTGCTGTAAACAGTCCACTTATTATCATTATTGACATGGTTTTAATTTTCCAAGCAATATTAAAAGTAAAATGTCAAAAAAAAAAAACGTAATAAAATTATCTCCTTAGGAACATTCTCAGATGAAACACAAACAGGGCAGTTTAGCTGCTGTAAATGCCAAGTGTATGAAAATTGTTTTCAAATATCGCCAGTTACCCAGTGCCACAAGCACCTTTGTATAGAGAAGTAGTAATCAGTTGCCAGATTGTGTAGCCTATAGAACATTTGTTAGGAAAATACAATTTTACGAAATGACTTTGGAGCAAATACTAGAAATTTCTTCTATCAACATGATGTTTATAAATCTCTAAAGTGTGTTGCCATTTCTTGAACCATAATATGATAATTTATATGAATTACTGTGTTTGGCATTATCCAGCCAAGTTGTTTCAAAGGCTATAAAAGACAAAAGAAGTATGTTTTCCATAGAATGAGCCATTTCAGAAAAGCTTATATTTCTAATACATACTTACTAAAAAAGGCAAGCCATTTCTGAATGACTAAGAATGACATGAAATATATAATGTTCAATTGCTTCATAATAACATAAATTAATTATGCCAGAGCTTTAAAGTTTAGGGTTGATGGGCCTGGTGACCAGGTGTTAGGAAGGATTTGAGAAGGAGACTTAGTTAACTGAATAGTGAAGATCGAAAACCTTGTATTATTACAGATTTGTCGAATGTGCAAACTGTTCTACTCCCTGTGACTGATACTCATGATGATTATGTTTTGAAAGGAATTACTGGATTTTAAGGATTATAGAAAAAACTCAAGAAATAAATCCTGTAATTCTTGAATTGTATAAGAAACAGTATAGTATAATATAATACGTTTCAATGAACTTCAAGTTTAAATGAGTTAAAATCCTGATTCTGAAACCTTGAAAAAGTGACTTTGGAAAAGTCAGGTAATTCTCTCTTTGGTCCCTACTGCTGATGTGTAAATTATTCCAAGTGGACACTGTTAAATTATTTCATCTATTTGATTTTTAACTTTGAATAATATTGGCCTTCTCATTTCCTCCTGAAAGATGGTGGTTGAGATACAAAAATTATTAAAAAAATACACAAAATATGATGCAGTCTTTATTTTGATTCTTTCTCCTTTTATATTTATGCTTATTTAGAAAATATTTCATGATAGAAGCTTTAAGTGAATTTTAACTCTTGTAAGCAGAGTACACAATTCCTTTGAAAATTGTGCTAAAGTAAGTGTACTAAAATGTACTTACAGGCTAATAATAGACTAGTGGTTTAGTGAGTTCCAGACAGTTTGTTCCAAAGTGCTAGTTTACATACTGTTCGCAAGAAAATCCCCCATGAATGTTATAAAATGAAGAGATTTTTAAACCTTAACTCAGAAGAGTCACGAATGGTGTGGTCCGAAATTTAAGTACAACTACTCCAGATGATTCTAGTGTGCAGACAGGTGAGAGGATCACCATTCTAGAGCATCACTACCACCACCCCTATCACTACGACCACCACCACCACCACCACGACGGCCATAATCATCATCACCACTATCATAATATGTTGAAATGCTCTGTAACGGTATGTGTGTGTTCTGTGATTTCACATTTGGAAAGAAGAATGTTTGGCTCTGGCTCAAGAGAGGGTTTCTGGCCATCTGAGCTTTGCAGAAATCTTTACTCCTTAACTCTTTCAAATTCTGCTGAGAAATATAATAACTAGTTAATTAAGTAATAAGATAATTTCCTCTTACAGATTTTCCCTAAATCTAATGTGATCTTTGGTTTCTTCTAATATCATTGTAGGATTAGTCAGTGTTTTAATTGAATAATTTTATTCCACAACGACCTTATGTAAGAAAGTGAGTAAAGCTGAGAGAAGGGGAAAGAATTAGCTATAGGATCCCACTTCGTTCATTGTATACTCATTAAAATATTTGGTAAATAAAAGATTGGAGGAACAAAAGATGCATTCACCTAAATTGTTGCTTTACCACATGTGACTTTATACTGCTGCTCTATCTCTCCTGACCCTCCATCATCTATTTGTCATCAATTTGAACAGCTTTTCTAAGCTGCTGTGACTCTACTGCATTGGTCTACAATAAATAACTTTTTGCACAGGTTTCTGCAGTAATAATATGTTCATCAAATTCATCTAACAGCGGCCATTTTAAAAAACACTTACTGAAGTGAAGTTCCCATACTATGAAATTCAGACACTTACAGTACGCCAATTAGCATGGTCTACACATTTACAGGGTTGTGCGACCATTATTCTAATTTCATCACCTTATAAAGCAACCTTGGACCCTTGCTAGTCACTCCCCATTTTCTCATCTTCCCTCAGTTCCTGGCAACCCCTAATCTGTTTCTATGGGAAACACAAAACATAGTGGATAGTTCATATACATAGAATCACACAATATAAGTTCTTTGTTGACTAGCTTCTTTCCCTTATTATTTTAAGGTCAAAGATTAGCAATTTTGCAATATGTACCAAATAGTTGATGAATAATCTCACATTGTGTGGATATAGAACATTTAATCCATCCATTAGTTGATGGACATTTGTTTCAATTCTTTAGTTATCATGAGTTATGTGGCAACAAGCCTTTTGTGTATACATTTGTTGTGTAGATATAGGTTTTCATTTATCTGGGCATATACTAAGGAGTAGAATTACAGTTATCATATAATAATCTGTGTTTAACATTATGGGGAACTGTCACAATATTATCTAAAGTGGCTGCAACATTTTAGATTCTGACCGATGTCTGAGAGAGTTTTCATTTGTCACCTCCTCATTAACAACTGCCATTCTTGCTGTATTTAATTTGAGCCATCCTAGTGGCTGTGTATTGTGTTTTTGTGTATTATTAAGCTGTGTATTGTGGTTTTGATTGGCATTTTTCTTATTACTAATGTTGCTTATCATCTTTCCCTGTGCATATTGATTATCTGTGTATGTGTATGCATATATAGATGCATATTTAAGATTTGTATTTTTAGATAATTTCTGCACCCAACATGGGGCTCGAATTTAAACCCTAAGATCAAAAGTCACATGCACTACTGACTAAGCCAGCCAGGATGCCCCATCATCTGTATTTATTTTAAAAGAAATATCTGTTGCAATCTTTTGTCCACATTTATAAATTGTTTATATTTTGTGTGCATGTATATATGTAGAGTTTTAAGAACTCTAAATATATTCTGAGTATGAGTCCTTTATCAGACATATTAATTGAAAATTATATACAAACCATTATGTGGTTTGTCTTTTCACTTTCTTAATATTATTTTGTGAAGCACAAAAGTTTTAATTTTGGAAAATTCACTTTATTTATTTATTTTTTTCATTTGTGCTTCTGGTGTTGTATTTAAGAATTCATTGCCAAAAAAAAAAAAAAATTCATTGCCTAACCCACCATTATGAAATGTTTACTCATTAGTTAGAAGTACTTCACTTACCCCCCCCCAAAAATGCAGAATTTTAGCTTACTTTTACATAACAAAATATGCCAGATTATTATTTTTTTTTGCTTAGCTTCTCTCCAGTATTTAGGAGTAGTCATTGTGGTGCCTCTCCCCAACAATCTAGTGAAAAGGGGCACAATGAACTAAAAAATAAGTGTCTCCTTGCTTATGGCCTTTGAAGTCTCAGAAAAACATGGGTTATAGTAATCTTTATTAGTCTTTATTATGCAGACTGCAATGAAGCTAGTATCTGAAAGGAACTATAAATCATTAGAGATGGAGTTTATAGGAGCTGAGGCTAATGTAATTAGGAAAAAATTGGAGAAAAACAGAATTTGAGTTGCTGTTGTTATATAGGATTTCATATGTCAGTGAGAGAGATAAGATTCAAAAGTAGACTGGAGCCAAATCCCTAAGGTTTTTAAATCTACACTTAAAGTTTTGATTGTGTATTGTACAATAAGAAGTTATAAAGGTTTTTGATCAGAAATTAGACAGAGCTATAAGAAAAGTCAGTCCAGCAGCTGTGAGCAATTTAGGAAGCTGAAGACAATAAAGGATGAGTTAAGAGACCACTAAGATAGTAGAAATCCAGTTAACAAAGGAAATCAAAAAGCAGATAGCAAAGAAGGACATGGGATGAGCTTGAACTTAAGGCTTTCTGTTGAGGGACACCTGGGTGGTTCAGGGGTTAAGCATCTGCCTTTGGCTCAGGGCATGATCCTGGAGTCCTGGGATCCTGTCCTGCATCGGGCTCCCCCCTCAGCGACCCTGCTTCTCCCTCTGCCTGTGTCTGTGCCTCTCTCTCTGGGTCTTTCTTGAATAAGTAAATAAAAATCTTAAAAAAAAAAAAAAAAGACTTTCTGTTGTTGACTTTCATTAGAATGTTGAAAAGTACCTGATTGAAAAAAGTAAAATTTTCAGTTGTCTAAAGGAAACACAGACAAACTTCATGCCATGTGAACCTCCATTGAATTTCACATATTTAGTTATCTCACTGAAATTATTTTTAATCTACTTACCTAGTAATCATACGTGGTTTTTTTTTTTCATTGCTTCCATTTTATCTTTATTGTAGTTCACGGATAGCAGAAACATAGCCGTAACACGTTTCCCATGCTTGAGTTGGTTCATCTGCCACCATAAAATATAAGGTAGCAAATTATATCCTTTTCCAAATGGGCATGATTTATATCATCAGGCATGAGTTTCAGTGAAAGTGCATAATTGCAAAGTCATTCCCATTTCAAATATTTGTTAAGATCACTGGACATACAATTAAGACTATTTTCTCCCTTAATCTAATTGTATATTGATGTCTTGGCAGTGATTCCTGTAATGAGTAAAATTTTTCATGTCACCCAAATAATCATTCAGAGTATTGAAGAAAATAAATTGATATACATTGATTTTTTACTAAATGCCAGGCACTGCGCTTAGTGATTCACATTTACGATCTCACTTATTACTTGAGAATATCCATGGAGGAATATTTTGCTGTCCCCAATTTATTTATGAGCGAATTGAAATGACGGTTATGTAATTTTCCCAAATTCCGAGACAGCAAATGAAGCAGAAATGTGGATCTATGTTAGTCTAATGGCATAACCTTGTTGCTGCTACTATAATAGCAAAATTTGAAATAAAGTTTTATTGAAGACCTCCCAAGATGGCACTTCAGAGTTAATCAGTGCTAAAGAGAGTGATTTTGTATTTCTTTGCTATAGTCTCATAAAAGATAGATGAAATCTCATGGCACCTAAGAAGTATAACCTTCCTTTGATGTCTATTTTTTTTGAAATTTTTAAACTATTCCATTCATTAGTAATTTTACTGACCTCTTGCAATGATATTCATGCTTCTATTCTTCTTCTTCTTCTTCTTCTTCTTCTTCTTCTTCTTCTTCTTATTATTATTATTATTATTATTATTTAATTTGGGAAAAGTTTATTTTTATTTTTATTTGAAGATAGTTGACACACATTACCTTAATTTCAGGTCTACGATCTAGTGATTCAGCACCTCTATCTGTTACCACAAGTGTTGCTACCATCTATCACCCTACAACTTAATTATAACATTTACTGTAATCCTTACACTCTGCCTTTTATTCCCCTGACTTATCCATGACTGGAAACCTCTGTCTCCCACTCCTTTCACCTATTTTGTCTCTCCCCCAACCCCCTTCCCTCTGGCAACCACCAGTTTGTTTACTGTACTTGTAGGTCTGATTCTGTTTTATGTCTGTTGGCCTATTCATTTACTTTGTTTTCTTGTATTCCACATGAGTGAAATCATATGGCATTTGTATTTCTCTGAACTGTTTCACTTAACAAAATATCTTCTAGATCCTTCCATGTTGTTGCAAGTGGCAAGACTCCATTCTTTTATATGGCTGAGTAATATGCCATTGTGTTGTCTGTTTATATGTCTATCTGTACCAAATCTTCATCCATTCATCTATTGATGGACAATTAGATTGTCTCTACATCTTGGCCTTTGTAAATAATGCTGCAATAAACATAGAGCTGCATATATCTTTACAAATTAGTATTTCCATTTTTTGAGGGCAGGAGTAAACACGCAGTAGTGTACTTATTGGATCGTATGGCATTTCTATTTTTAACTTTTCGAGGAACCTCCAGACTGTTTTCTGCAGTGGATGTAGATGTGGATGTTCCCACCAACAGTGCCTGAGGGTTCCTTTTACCCCACATCCTCACCAATACCTGTTATTTCTTGTTTATTATTTCATCATTTCCACTGTAATCATTTAAAAATCGTAGTAAAAGCACTAAACATGAGATCTACTCTTGTGATATCTACTCCTACAAAGATGTTAAGAACACATACAGTATTAAGTATAGGCACAAAGTTGCATAGCAGATCTCTAGAACCTACTCATCTTGTGTAACTGAAACTTCATATCCACAGAACAGCAACTCCCCAGTTCTCCCTTTCCCCAGCCCCTGGACACCACCATCCTACTATTTCTATAGGTTGGCCTATTTTAGTTACCTCGTACAGGTGGGATCATGTGCTATTTGCCCTTTTGTTTCTGCAAACAGCCAGAGCAATCTTACAAAGACATCACATTTCTTGACTTCAGAACATATTAACAAGCTCCCATAAGTAAAACAATATGGCACTGGCATAAAAACAGATATATAGGCCCATGGAACAGAACAAAGAGCTCAGAAGTAAACCTAAGCATACATGGGCAGCTCATCTTTGACAAGGCGGCCAAGGATACACAAAGAGGAAGGGAAGGGATAGTCTCTTCAAAGAACAGTGCTGGGAAAATGATATCTGCATGCAAAAGAATGAAACTGGATCTTTATCTTGCACTATACACTAAATCAACTCAAAATAGATTAAAGACTTAAACATGAGACTTGAAATGGTGAAACGCCTAAGAGAAAACATTGGAGAGAAGATTCATGACACTAGGTTTGGCCATGATTTTTTGAATATGACACCAAAAGTGCAAGCAACAAAAACATAAACAGACGAGCATAATCATTGTTTTTAACCTCGTTGCGACCCTTTGGTGTTGCATCTCTTACACCATTGACAATAAAATTCTGCCTCCTGTTTCATTTCTTGTCATTTTTGCCCTGTTTTCTGTTCCCTTACTATTTAGGCTTGATTAAAATGGTTTAAATACTTACTTCTTTGTACTTCCATTGTCTAAACTCTCAATGTTTTGTGTACATTTGACAAGTCTAACTTTTCTTATATTCTTTGCTTGTATATCAGCAAATGAGAGCTACGGGGCGGGGGGGGAGGGGCGGGGAACACTATGCAGCATGTTAGGGTCATAAATACCTGATAACCATCGCAAATTGATACCTGCCTGCATTCTATTACCCTCCTAACACATCCTATTATTTTTCTCCTGACAACCTATTTAATCACTTCACGTCTTTACACCTTCTCTGATCTCCTCAAACTATGTTTTCTCTCTTCCAACCTTTACATTACCCTCTACCTTTTCAGTAGAAAAGCCCATATTCTATTCTAAGAGCATTGAGCCATCAACTGGAACTTTTAACTTTTTAAATTTATTTTTAATTTTTTTTTAGTGCAGAACCATAAACTTTTGATGTTAATCCTACATACATCATGGCAACTAGGCTCTAAGTCTTCTTCTTCCTTATTTTTTATTGTGGGAGTTGGGAGCTGTCCTCTTTCTGTGTCAATCCCCCTTCCACTTCCACTCTGACTGTCATATTCTTTCATCACTTCAGGCTGTAACAATATGGTTTGTTCATTCTCTTCCGTCTGTATTGTCAACCTCTTCCTCACCCTTGTGAAAATCCAGATGAATTTGAATATTAGGCTGTCAAGCATTCTTGTATTGCACATGTCAAATATAAATGGACAAAAAACAAACAAATAAACCCTCTCCAACTCCTTTTGATCCCCAATTGGGATCCTCTCTCCTCTCCATCACGGCCAGTATGCCCACATACAAACATTGACTATTTCTGTGTTTTTATCTCTTCTCATTCATTAGTCCAATCTGGCTGCTTACCTTCCCTGCATGCCGACGGCTCTCACTAATGTTACCATCGGCCTGTTTGTCTTTGAATACATTGGATAGTTTTAATTACTGTTTTGCCCAAACTTTTGGTAAAATTCAGTACTATTAACTGCTTTATCAGTCTTAAAACAATTTTTTTAATTGTAAAGATAGCATATTCTTTTTCATTTTCTTCCTACTTCTCGAGATTTTTCTGTTGGCTCCTACAATACAAAAGCCATTCAAAGATACCCTTTCCCTGGATTCCTACAATAAAGTCTGACAAAACAAAATACCTAATTTTCATAATCCTTGTTGCAGCTTGGTGTTGCCAAATTATGCACAACTCTTAATTTCTGGCAAATGTAAGATAGTCAGAAGTCTCTGATGAAGGTTGCATTAGACCTTGGCCTTTATGCCCGTCCCTGACATTTCACTTTTTAGAGATGACAGCAATTATCCTAACACATGAGTATAAATGCCATGTGCTAAGGATTTGAGGGCAGGAAAATAGATGTCTGAATTGTTTGACATTTTGGAATCAATGCTCCCACCTTGGATTACATGTTGCCAGATTCTTCATTAAGCAAGACAAATTCTTATGTAGTTAAGGTTGCTTTTTCAGTTTTCACGTGTTTAAACCCTTCCTATTCATTCTCATTGTTTTAAGTCTCTATTAAGCTAAAACACTGGTTAGAATGTCATATAGAATTAGGTCTTTTCCTAGGCTGCTTTTCCTAGGCTTCATTTCTCAGAACTCTTCTGCGTCATGGGAGTCACACCACATTGACTTCCTCTTCAGCTTCTTGCATTTGTCATATTCTCGCCTGCTTCTGGATGTACTGTTCCTTCTTCCTGAAATTCTTTCCCATTCCCGTACTCTGAATCCTTTTAATATTACTCATCTTCACATCTCAGTTTAGGATTTTCCTGTCTTGGAAAATCTTTTCTGTCTCTTCAAGTTTCCCCGTCACATGCACTCCTAGTTTATTCTTTCGTGGTTTTGTATAATTTCACGTCTGTGATTGGCTAGTATTCCTCTGCCCACTAGATTGTAAACTCTCTGAAACTGAAGCCTGTGCCTCTCTTTCTTCATCTTTTTTTTTTTTCCCTAGCACAGAAGCCTATGTCTGCCATGCAGGAAGTATTCAAGAAATGATTGCTGACAAAATTGAAATAGAATATTGGATTTCCCTTGGAAATGTACATTCTCCCTTTTTAAGGTTCCTATTCTACAGATTATTTATCTTCCTTATGTATCATTTTTTTATTTTATGGTTTTTACTTTTTCCATCTTTATGGAGGTATAGTTGACAAAAATTGTATATATTTAAAATGTATAATATGATATCTTGATATACGTATAATGCGGAATGATTACTGCAGTCAAGCTAATTAACATATCACATCACGTAGTTACAATTCTTTTTTGTGGTGAAATCAACTCTCTTAACCAGTTTAACATGTATCATACAGTATTCTTAGCCGTAGTCACCATGTTATGATTAGATCTCTAAACTTATTCATCCTTCAGAACTGAACTTTTGGACCCTTTGACAAATATCTCCCCATTTCCTCTCACCCCTCAGCCCCTGGAAACTATCAATCTCCTTTTGCTTTTCTTTTCTTTTTAATATTTTTATTTATTTATTTAACACAGAGAGAGAGAGCGCAAGCAGGGGGAGCAGCAGAGGGAGAGGGAGAAGCAGGCTCTCTGATGCACAAGGAGCCTGATGCCAGGCCCCCAGGACCCCAGGATCATGACCTGAGCTGAAGTCAGACACTTAACGGACTGAGCCACCCAGGGACCCACTCCTCCCTGCTTTTATGAGTTCAACTTTTTCAGATTCCGCATATAAATGAGATCATGCAGTACTTGTCTGTGTCGGACTTATTTTACGTAGCATAGTGTTCCCCGGGTTCAACCTTCTCGTTGCAAATGACAGGATTTTCTTTTTCTTTTTGTTTAAGGTTGTATCAATTTTTAAAGTATCAGATTATAAATGCTGTCACAAACTGGGTCCAGGAAGTGGATTCTGAGATGGAATTTAGCATGCAAGATTTTTTATTGGGGAGTGCACTCAAGTCATTACCTTCGTAAGTGAGTGACAGGCAACAGGGAGAGGTAGATAAAGAAGTCAGGAGGAATTGTGGTATAAACCCAGCGACACCTTGGCCTGTATCCAGGTGTGCTGGGAGCTGGAATGGCGCACCAGTTGGGCTGAGATGGGCTTGCTCTTAATTTCTACCATCTATCAATCACTGGATATAAGCTGGCTGTTCAGAGTTGTCAAATCAGATTACTGTAAAATCAAAAGCAGCTTCAATTTGGGTGACTTCAGATAGCCTCTTTTGACTTAGTTAATTTACTTCCGAGTTTTCTCTCTTGCTATATGAAACTCTGCTGAATTTTGAGTACTTTATTAAGTATTCTTTCCTAGCAGTAGCGGCCTTAGATAGGGCAGGCGGAGAAACGTATATTGAGTTTATTATATATATTGAAATTGAACAAAATCTATGGCTTTTATCCATTTCCTAGAAATAGACTCTGAAGTGGTATGTCCAGGAAGATTATGGGGAGAGCTTCTAGAAAAATACTTGTAAAGGAAGGAAGGAAGTGGGATGTGGCAGGGGGGAAAATTTGATTGTGCAACAGATGCCACAAAGTTTCCAGCCAACCCCAGAGGCAATATGAAGCGGGGATGGCCCTTCAGGATTGCACTGACTTAAAGAAAACGATGCTGTCTTTGCATCTCTGCATCCACCACTCATTCAGTGGATGAAGGCTACCTCCTAAGATGGCACAGATCCTTGGGAGACGGCTCTTTTGAATCATCCCTAAGCTTCCATCTGTGCCACAAGCTAATAGACATAGCAGCCAGGACTTTTTTGTTCAAGGTGCATTTTATCAGCTTCTCTTTTGAACTTATAATAACCAAAGCCATGAAAAGTCTGAGTATCATCTAACCATACTCTTAGTATGGTTAGATGTTTAGATGATAAACATTCTCAGTTTAACCATACTTGTTTCAGGTCTTCAAACGGGGTAAATTCTGAGCCATCAGGCCTTTGAACCTATTATTCTGACTAAAAGTGCTGGAAAACATAGTATTATCCAGAGGGAAATCATCTGAATCGCGTTTCAAACCCAACTTTTTGGTGTAGTAAAATAGAACGCCAAGCTAAATCAAGATAGCAGGTGTCTCTTGGTTCTCAGACATTATTATCTTTTGGTAATAAAGTTTCCTTAAAAATGTTATTAGAGGGCACGTAGGTGGCTCAGGCGGTTAAGTATCTGTCTTCAGCTCAGATCATGATTCCGGGGTCCTGGGACCAAGCCCCATATTGGGCTCTTGCTCAGCAGGGAGCCTGCTTCTCCTCTTCCTCTACCCCTTTCCCCAACTCTGCTCTCTCTTGCTCTCTCAAATAAATAAATAAATAAAATCTTTAAAATATTTCTTACAATTTTAAAATATTATTCAAAAACAGCTCTCAATACAATTTATAAAATTTTTAGGTATGATTTAATGTTTTATTTTTTAAAAAAAATATTTAAATTCAATTTATTTAACCTATAGTGTATTATTAGTTTTAGGGGTAGAATTTATTGGTTGGTCAGTTTCATAAAATACCTGATGCTCAATATATTGAGTGCCCTCCTTCATGCCCTCCACCTAATTACCCTTCCCCTCCACCCCCCTCCAGCAACCCTGTTTGTTCCCTATAGATAAGAGTCTCTTATGGTTTGCCTCCCTCTCTTATTTTTATCTCATTTTTTCCTTGCTTTCCCCTCTGTTCATCTGTTTTGTTTCTTAAATTCCCACAGATGAGTGAAATCATATAGTATTTGTCTTTCTCTGATTGACTTATTTAGCTTAACAGAATACCCCTAGTTCCATCGACATCATTGCAAATGGTGAGATTTCATTCTTTTTGATGGCTGAGTAATATTCCATTGTATATATACCAAATCTTCTTTATCCATTCATTTGTGATTTGTTTAAATAGAAATATTCTCTTTAACTCACTGGGATATATTGTTAAACTTTGGATAGACAAATTACAACCATTTGGCTTCTTTAAATCAGGCCTATTTAAGAAATTTCTTTTTCTCTACTGATGAATTTTCCTTAGAGTCTTGAAATGTCTCATAGTCCCCCAAAAAATTGGCTAAGTTTTTTTTTTTTTTGTAACTACTTTGTAAATTTTTTTTTTCCTGCCAAACATCAATATTCTGATAGCTCTTACTCAGAAGCAGGTGTCTGTATTTACATTCACACTCAAGATGCTTGTGGCGGATGAGACCTTTGTGCGTTTTCTCTGATTCCCTCAACTGCCTCTTCTTGTTTTTGCTCTTGTTCTTTCTCTTTGTCTGTGTTCCACCCATTCTGTGTCACCCGTGTGCTTTCAGATTGAATAAAGCCTGACACCATAGGGTGTGGGACCTGACATACTGAACAGTCATGAAAGGAAACTTTGGATGAAAACATGAAGTGCAGAGGAGTTAATTCCCTATGGAGTGAACGGTAAACAGGGAGGAGTAGGAGATGAGAGGGAGCCAGGCAGATACATTCTCAGTTTGGAATAGTCTCTCTCTGTAGTCCATGTGGGAAATTTCCATGGGAACGCACCTATAGAACCACCTGTCATTCTTGTCCTAGAGTATCATGCAGCGGAAGCCACCAAGGTCATGCATCACGTCACTTTTCCTTGCTTCCGATCTTTTTTCTTCATCTCATGGTCCTATATGGCAGCTGCCAGAGAAAAGATTAGCACTCTACTCCTTGCTTTGTGAGGATGTGACACATTGTTGTCATTGTCTTTTTCTTCTTGACGTATATTTGATGTATATTTGTTGCTGTATTAATCTCTGGTCAATTTTTGCGAAGACACTATAATATAAAGTGAACTGATAATTTCAATAAGCTAATGCATATTTTAGATTTGCTCTTACGTGCTTATCTATTTTGATAAAAGAAGACACTGGTATTAATAATCACCTTGGAAGTTAGTATAAGTGATACATGCCTTCAATGCTTGTTTTTCTGAAGATCTTTTCCAACTTTTTTTCCCAGCTCTAGCTTCTCACTTTAGTAGGACCCTGTAAGGAAAAAAACAGGAGGTGTAAAATTTCAGTTAATAGTTGAAGTTTCAATTATGACTGCGACTCGCTTCCTGCGTCTCATACATAATCTCTTCACACTCCATTCCATGCGCTGTATTACTTTTTATATATCTTTTTATGTACACATATTTTTGCCATGCTAGTTTGACAGAAAACATATATACATACCAGTCTAGTTTTTGCTTTTCTTCTTCAATATAGAAATCATGATTCTTTATGGAAATCATTCCAAGTCATCTTATATTTTAAAATTCATTGCATGATATGGCTATGATTAATTGAGTCATTTCAATGTTTATTTTATTGCATAATTATCATATTTTTATTGAATAAATTCTCCATGTAACATTGTGTAAGTGTAAGGTGGACAGTGTTACCTTGATACATTATATATTGCTGATATAGTAATATTTACCACATTACATGATTATAGTACAATATTATTATCTATAGTCATTGTAATGTACATTATATCTCTGGGGTTTATGTAGTACTCTTTCAAATTTATACCCATACACACCATCACTCTTATTCCCCACTTTTGCCCCCCCAAAATCCTCTGTTAACCACTGTTTTATTCTGCTTTTACATGTCTCACGTTTTTAGATTCCACATATAATGTCATTTCAACATTACAGCATTGATGCTTTTATTTTTACTGTACAAATTTCCAGGACTTAAGTTACTATGTCAAGAGAGAGGCATCTTTAAACTAATATATGTTTACGTTATTAAAATGCTAACATATTTCAGTATTTTTGCCATGTTTCCTCAAAGTATTTTTTTTAATATTTATTTATTTTAGAGAGAGAAAGAGCGTGCTCATGCTCACCGTGAGGGAAGGGACAGAGGGAGAGAGAGTCCCAAGCAGACTCCACACTGAGCACAGAGCCCTTCCTGGGGCCCAATCCCATCACCCCAAGATCATGACCCCAGACAAAACCAAGAATCTGAAACTCAACCAACTACACCACCCAGGCACCCCTCCTCAAGATATTTTTTAAGAGATAAAATAATACGTTTACAGTTGAAGTCCTCTTTCCACCTCCTTAGAGTCCTTTACTAGAAGCAATTGCTACCTTAAAGGTAGAGTATATTTTTCTCATCCATGTTTTACGCCTTTGCCCCGCACTTTGCTTTATTCACTGGCAAATATCGTTCTGTAGATTGTTCAAATGTGCATGAGTGTTATCATATTATCATGTATTTCAGGACCTTGTAGTTTTTCTCAATATCTTCTTAGAAAGCCTATCCCCCCAATCAATATCTGTTTCAGTCATTATAACACCTACATAGTATTCAGAGACTATTTTTTGCCTTTTGAATTTGTATTGAAGCTTCTCTAAGAGGCCACACATAATGAATGACATCTACATTCAGAACGTAAAAGACACTTAGGCAAACAGCCATCTGTTCATTTCTTGTTGTTCTTATGCAAATAATTTAGTGTGATCATTTATCTGAGATTCAGACAGAAAATATAGATTTCAAGAAAAAACGAAACCATATTCTTGAAAAGGAAAGATGCTGCTCATAAAGTCATGTAGCTAAAAGGGACTTGGGAATTTTTCTCTTCTTTTGTGCAATCCTTTGAAACTGGATTACTGCCATCTCCTTCTTAGCATAGATTCCTGCTTTTATTTAGAAACAGGAATCTACTCACTCTTCCATTCAGTTCTTAACACCTTAACACCTAACTTCCCACCTCTTTTTTCTTTTCTTATCTTGCTGTGTATTTTTTTTTTTCTCTAAACAGAAATACCCCTTTTGGCTTTTCAGCAAAAGTTAATTCCTTCTACCTCCCTGCTCAAAGCAGCAAAGTCAGGTTCTGAGTGAACCTGGGCTCTGGAATCTGCTTTCCAGAGGTTTGGTTTGGGGCAAGATACTTGATTTCCCTGGATCTCAGTCTAGTCATATATAAAAAGGAATGTAAAAATGATATCTTCCTCAAGGCGTATGATAAGAATATTTTTTAGCCACAGTCCCTCAAGCAAGTCAGACAAGTAGTATAAGCCTAAGCCAAACTTTGTTTCATAATCCAGCTTCACATTTAGCATTTACTCTCACTGTGACACTGCGTAAGTCATAATTTCTACAATCTCAGTCCTTTAGTTTATACATAGGAAAATGAATATGCACTTAATGTTTTTTAAGGATCATGCAAAATAGAATTAGGGTTTGTTTGTTTATTGAGACACTCAATAAATGCAAGTTTTTGTCTTGTTCTTCCTGAAGAGAGGGATGTGGTAAGTCAGAGAGATTTCAGATCTTATGAAGGAAAGTGATGACCAAGAGGTAGCACTTGCACTCAGTGGGCTTTATTTCGGTAATCCCATGCTAGGTGTATTTCCAAGAGAATGAAAACATGACTTCCACATAAAAACTTATGCATCAATGTTCAGAGCAGCTGTAATCATAATAGCCAAAACTGCTCAAATGTTCATCAGCTGAAGATTGGATACATAAGAGGTGCTGTATCCATATAATGAAATATCATTTGGCCACCAAAAAATGAATAAAATCTGATATATATCACACTATGGCTGACTCTTGAAACATTATGCTAAGTGAAAGAAGCTATTGTGTGATTCCCTTTATATGAGATGTCCACAATAGGCAAAATATAGAGAGAAAGTAGTGGTTGCCTAGGGCTGGGAGATATACAGAAATTAGAAATTGATGGCTGCAGGTAAGGTTTCTTTTTGGCATGATAAAAAATATTCTACGTTGTTTGTGGTCTTCATTGCACAACTCTATGAATATAGTGCAAAAAACCCTTGGATTTTACACTGTAGATGTGTGACTATATACCAAGTATATTTTCATAAAGCTGATTGTTCAAATAAAACAAGAAAACTGACATCATTATTGAGAAGCTGGACTAAAAAAATGGGAAATACTCAATTACTAAAATCAGGTGTGAGAAAGCACACATCATTTCTGACCTTACAGAGATCAAATGAAATAAAAGGGGCAACTTGAAGTGTGCAAACTTTATCATAAATGTTGTTCAAAGACTCGGTCAGCCCAGTGTTATCAAACTGTGTTTTAATTTAGTAATTTAGTTTGATATGAGCAAATATATCTGGAAAAGAACTCTGGGTTTGAAGGGTACTTGAGTTCCACAAGAGGACTTACTCTAAATAAAAGCAATAATCTCAGCTTTGTAGTATTGTTGAGATAATTCGCACGCAAAACTCTGATATTCAGTTTCTTTGAGCCACTGCATCAGTGGTTAGTAAGATATGTAAGAAAGCAGTACTGTGAGTAAAGAAATTGACAGATTTTGAAGATCAAGCTTAAAAGAATAAAGGGAAAATCAACATGACATTAATGAATAGCAAGGAAGTGAGACTGAATAATAGCATCTCAGGAATAAATGGAAACATCAGTAAGAAAATACATCTGAATTTTCTTTTGAAGACGGTGAGAGTTTGCAACTTGGGTTTGAATTTATGTGAAGATGTCCAAGTAAGATTATTCCAACAATGGGAATTATAGGGAGGTATAAGAGAGAACTTGACTTTTTTAAAATTTAAATTCCAGAACTTTATGCCTAAAAGTAAATACTAAAATGATATGATTTGGTAAACTTTCCATTAGACTGAATATAAAAGAACCACAGCACAGAAAATCAGACTGGAATTTGAAGGATGCCCAAATTTGAAAGAAAAAAAAAAAAAAAAAGAAAATGTTGCCAAAGTTAGTGAAATAGAAAAAAATTAAACAGATTGTATTATTTACAATAATTCAAAGAAATGTGGATTTACAGAAATAATGTGAAACACTTGCATTAGGTCAAGGCAAGTGAGGCATATTGGGAAAATAAAATTTTGGAGGCATTTTAAAAAATGACCATTTTTACAGTGGTGACAACGGAACTTAGAGTGATGGGAACAGACCAGGGGAGGTTAGTAGAAAGCTGAATCAGAACAGAAATTACAGGTGGATATGTGCATGTTGTATTTTGTCATACATTCTTCTTTATTTACATCAAGGAACCCTTTTCCATACTTCTCTGCCCATCTCACTGGCTGTTCCGCTACCACAGTGGCTTCCTCGCTGTTCCCTAATGAAGTTGAGTACCCTTCAGTTTCAGGATCTTTGCATAGGATATCTTCTTTGCCCAGAGTACTCTGCACCTGGTACTTGCATGTCTAGCCCCTCCATTGATTTGGGTTTCTTTTAAAATGTCATCTCTTCGAAGAGTCCTTTCTCTAAAGGATGATATAAAATATTGTCTCCTACCCTGGCCACACTCCCTATGCTTTTTGCCTGCTTTATGTTCGTTTTTGTTTTGTGACTTAGCACTATCTGACATATAACTTACTTATTTTTATATTTATTTACCAATGCCTCCTAGCTCTAGAATTAAATGATTCTGTGTTTTCACCCCTATATGTCTGACATTAGAAAAGTGTCTGAAAATGGTGTTTATTATAGGTTGAGCGTTGCCCACAAAAAGATATGTTGAATTCCTCACCCCCCCCCACTATGTACCTCAGATTTTGACCTTATTTGGAAATAGGGTCTTCGCAAAAGTATTCAATTTAAGATTAATTCATTAGGGTGGGCCCGAGTCCAAGATGACTGTTGTGCTTTTTAAAAGGAGAAATTTGGACAGAGAGACAGACTCATGAAGGGAGAAGACAATGTGAAGACACACATGGAGAATGCCACATGAAGACAAAGGATTTAAGTGATGCAGCTACAAAGCAAAAAAAGAAGAGCCAAAGATTTCCAGCAAACTAGCAGAAGCTAGGAAGAAGCATGGAAGGATTTCCCCACAGGTTTCACAAGGAATATTGGCTTCTATCTTCCAAAGCACTGATATAATAAATTTATTTTGTTTTAAGCCACCCAGCTTATGGTATTTTGTTATGGTAGTCCTAGAAATCTAATAAAATGTCCAATAGATATTTAGCAAATAAATAAATAAACGAATGAATGGATATGAGTTCCATAGGCAGATTTTGGAAAACACTCACACTATACAAACTAAAAACATAACAAGAAAAGAAAGAAAGAAAAAGAAAGAAAAAGAAGAAAAGAAAAGAAAGAAGAAAGAAAGAAAGAAAGAAAGAAAGAAAGAAAGAAAGAAAGAAGAAAAAAGAAAGAAAGAAAGAAAGAAGAAAGAAAGAAAGAGGAAGAAAAAAAGAGAGAGAAAGAGAGGGCTTAAGACTCTCCCTCTCCTTCTGCCCCTCCCCCATCTCTAAATAAATCTTTTTTTTTTTTAAAGTGGCTAGATCTATAAATTTTGAAGATTAAAAAAATATTTTGTGGAAAATTACCCTACAAAGCTCATAGTCAAAGTATCACATTAAAAAAGCAGTATTATTTGTTTTACAAAACAATGATTGGACACTAAAAATATTTTATGCAGTTTATAAATTTATGTTGTCATGGGTCACTATACCCCTATTATGCTTTATCAGTAATAAAATATTTGTAAATAAACACTGCATATTTTAGTAGCTTTAAGGTGTTTTTATCCCTCTCTTTTTAAAAGGCCATGCAGGGGGGATCCCTGGGTGGCTCAGTGGTTTAGCGCTGCCTTCCGCCCAGGGTGTGATCCTGGAGTCCTGGGATCAAATCCCACGTCGGGCTCCCTGCATGGAGTCTGCTTGTCCCTCTGCCTGTGTCTCTGCCGGTCTCTCTGTGTCTCTCACGAATAAACAAATAAATTTTTTTAAAACATAAAATAAAATAAAAGGCCATGTATTTTCATTTTACATTTTGCATCCCAAATTATGTAGCCAGCCCTCTCTGAGCCTTAGGATAGGAGTCATTTGCATTAAATCCTGAATGAGGATTTACTGGGCAGAGGTTTTGACATTATGGTACTTTTTCATCTTATTACTGCTTTTTGTGGATTCTAAAGAGTAAGACAGTGGAAGGAGATAGAATTCAAAGTCCAAGCCATACCTTACTCTCATCCATACTATATGACAGGTGAAATTGGGATTGAATTTGAATAAAAGTACATTCAAGAAGTAGGGATTCTTTTCCCTTCCTTTAAGAATTTTATTGGAAGATTTAGAATGCAGAACAATGTTGTATTTTTCTAAACTTAGATGTGAGGAAGTTCATTTATTATATACTCTCTTCTTACGCACCTGGGTCAGGTTCTTCACAATTTATAGCATGGCTTAGGTAGAGACTAGATTTTTAAAGAATATTTTTTAAAAGATTTTATTTATTTATTCACGAGAGAGAGAGAGACAGAGAGGCAGAGACACAGGCAGAGGGAGAAGCAGGGTCCATGCAGGGAGCCCGACGTGGGACTTGATCCCAGGACCCCAGGATCACGCCCTGGGCTGAAGGCAGTGCTAAACAACTGAGCAACCCGGGCTGCCCAAGACTATTTTTTAAGAGCAATTTTAGATTCCTAGCAAAACTGAGGGGCAAGGACAGAGATTTCCCAAATATCCCCTGCCTCTACACATGCCTGGCCTCCCCCATTATGAGCATCTCCCAGCACAGGGTACATTTGCGATATATATAGTTGATGAACCTGTATTGACGTGTCATTTCCATCCTAAGTTCATGGTTTACAATATGATTCACGGGTGTTGCTCTATGGGTTTGGACAAATATGTAATCAAATGTATTTGTCGTCACAGTATTATACAGAGTGTTTTCCCTGCCCTACAAATCCTCTGGGCTCCAGATATTCATTCCCCCACTTCTACCCCTGGCGACCATTGATCTTTTTACAATGTCCTCAGTTTTGCCTTTTCCAGAATGCCCTATGGTTGGGATGATATAGTAGGTAGCCTTTTTATATTGGCTTCTCTCACTTAGTCATGTGCATTGAAGTTTCCTCCTGTCATTTCCTGGCTCCATAGTTCATTCCTGAGGTGTAATTTCCAATCCAAATTCCCTTTCATTTACTAGTTCAGTCTAGATTGAGCATGCAGTAAGTACACAAAGACCAGTTATGGCTCCAACCTGATGGACTTCATGGTTCAGGAGCAAAGACAGATGGTCTCACAGACTAGAAGTGGGAATGTGAGCAAGAAATCATTGAGACAGAGGTAAGAACACGGCCTCACAGCAGCCGGTGGGAGCACCCGGGCCTCAGCGGGACCCAGGAAGGGCGCTTAGAAACAACAGGGGCACAGAAACCTGAGAGTTTAGAAGACCTTACCTAAGTCTGCAAAAGAGGGAGATGGTGCCCTGCAGAGAGATCGCTGTGTTGTCCAAAGCCTCAAATGTGGAAGCAGTTCTATGGTGCATTCAGAAATTTAGAAGCAATAACTGTAGCAATTAAAACACAGACATTAAGGGAGGAATTAGCACTACCTACTAGAGTAGCTGGGTAGGAATGTGCTGTCTTCTGGTTATTCCTCTCTCTCTACCTTGTCCGGAGACCTGATTCCTAAATATGCTCCCTGACCCCACATCATCCCCATAGCCTTTGGGACTTTGTTTCTGCTTCATAGAATCTCTGATTCTGGTTTTGGAACGAATTCTAACCTACTGACTATTTGGGACCTCAAAACACTGGTTCCTAAGTGCTCACTATGGATTTCCCTGAATCTAAACTATTTTCCTGTTGTCTTGACCTGACATTGACCAAGAAGTTCTTAAAGAAAAAAACACTTAGTTTAGCTAAGAGGTGCATTAACCAAAGTTTAAATAAACAATTTCTTGGTCATTTGGCTTTTTTTTTTTTTCAAATCTCAGGTGCACAAACTTGGACTAATTGTAGTTTTTATTTCACGACACATTCTCAGCATTGATTTATCATGGTCCGTCCACTTTATTCATTTATTGAACTGAATAAGCAAATCAGAGTAAAAATCATAATAGGAATTATTTAATTATGAAGTTGATCATTCAAATAAGACATCACAGGCAAAGAACTAAGCCCAATAATACTTTGTGTTAAATACTTGTCTTTTTTTTTTTCCAAAGTGAATAAACACACATTTGAGTGGATGCTATCGAAGGATTTTTACCATCACCTTAAATGAAGTTTAATTAGTATGAGTTAGACTCTGCAGCTTTTCAGTTCTTGGCTCTGGCCAATTTGAGTCTGTTGGATTCCAAAGTAAAGAGAGAGTTACAAGAGTTTTCCCTTTGATCTAATACTACGTGCTATTTCAAATACTATCTACTGATTTTTTTATAAAGTAAAAAAAAAAAAAAACTGTGTATATTTGATAAAATTAGAATGTTTGTGTTTTCCTATTAAGAGACCTTAAGAAAACCAGATATTTCATTTAAAACACAAAATGAACACACAACAAAGCCAAATTCAAGCAATTTACTGTAAAGTGAAGGAGGAAAAGATAAAAAATCCTCACTTTTCCATTACACCTGAATGACAGTTTTACTATACTCCTGAACGTTCATGTGCAAAAAATTTTCAGAGTGCGCATATTAGAGTCAAGGCTCTGACCGTTCACACAGGGAAATCTCATCTAAAAAGGAAATATCCTCTGCCTTTAATGAAACTTAGAAAGAATGGGAGCATTGGAACCTATGTCACTTAGAAAGTGTGTCTACATTTTTTCACTTAAAAATATACATTAGAGATGAAGCATTAACCAAGAGAGTCGATGCTTGCTTAAATTTCATTTTTTACCATTCCCATCAAATTTTACCGCTTCATGTGCGACCCCTTTGGTCTTTGCAGAATATTACTTTTTCTGTCACACTTCACTAACTTTACTTTTCAAGGTCATGCACTTCTAAGAAGCCTAAGATGAGCCACTAACAAGCACTGAACAAATGACCAGCATTGCTTGAATTTGTCATGCCAAAAGGAGAACGTAGTGGTCAGAGGTAGGGATTCAAGCCACTGGCATAAATCCTTTGGCAGACAGAAATCATTTCCCAGTTTAATGATGACATTGACATGCTTTATACCATGGGACAAGTAGCCCTTGTTATTATTATTTTTTAAGATTTTGTTTATTTATTTGAGAGAGTGAGCGACCACATGCAGGGGCAAGAGCAGAGGGAGAAGCAGACTCCTTGCTGAGATGAGGACCCGGTGCAGGGCTGGCTCCCAGGACCCTGGGTCATGACCCCAGCGGAAGGCAGCCACTCAACCGACTGAGCCACCAGGTGCCCGGCAATGAGCCTTTATCAAACAGAGGTGCTGTAAGTGCTGACACTGTCTCCCTTCTTTGAGAAAAGCATGTGTTGTTTCTCCATCTCACAGTTTCTCTCAAACACATAAAGGGTATGGCTGAAAGGTTGCACAATGCAGATCTCTTTCCTAAAATGGCAGGCTATCTCCTCCACTTTGTATCAATGACAGCACCTCTACACAACTTTTTTTTTTTTTTTTTTTCAAATGATTTAATCATTGCCTTAGGTTGGACAGCACATACAAGCTTTCTACTCAGCATTGGAAATGTCTGCAAAGAGCAGTGATGCTGAAGGGGAATCATTAATCACCACGTGTTCTGAATCCGCTCCTTTGTCACACAAGGAAGCAGAAAGGGAAGTAACTGAAGGGTGACATATATCTATGGATTCCAGAATCTTAAGCCCCCTGTCTTAAAACAAAATAAACAAAAACACAAAGGCTTCTCTTTCTGGTAGTTTGCAATAGAATTTGTTGACTTCCTTAACGTTTGCTTATAGATATATATATATATATATATATATATATATATATATATATATATATTTTTTTTTTTTTTAGCAAGTGAAATGAGTGAATTTGGGCCATACATTTTGCCAATAGGCATTTCTAAAATGACAGTGAGAAAAAAAATGTGAATAAAATATTTGGGGCTATTCTCCAAATCAGTTAATTATGCATGAAACCAAAGATAAGAAACCTGATCCTTATATGCCACCAGGGAGGATGCACTGGAGCGTCCCATTCAAGTGGCGATGAGGTAATTCATTGCAAAGATGCTAATGGGCGGAGGAATGATTCTCTGAAAAATTTTCGGTGCTATTTGCTACCAGACATAGTAATTAATTTCCTTTTCTGAAGTCACTAGAGTAACTTTATCTTCTAATTCCAAAGCCTCAGCAGGGTTTCCAAAATTTGAGGACAGTGTGACAAAACGTTTCTCCCAATAAACCTATCTCCCACTCGCTGCCTTAATAGCGCTGTAATTCATCATGGTCAGAAATTTCAGCAGCAGCTGCCCCTGAGATTATTTATACACGGCAGCTTTTATTTGGAACCCAGGTGGTGGAACAGTAGTAAACCTTGGCAGTGTGGGTGACGGGTCCCTTTTAAATTATTATCATCACAGTGATAGATCAATGAAAACCTCACTTAGAACAGAAGCAAAAGTAAAAAGAATTTTAATGACAATATCCAATGGAAATTGAGAATTATAAAGCAGAGTAGAGATATTGAAATTGTGAGTCATTTCTCATGACTTCACACTAGAAGGGATTTTATTCTGTTGTTTAAGATAAATAGGATGAGGGCGCCCAGGTGGCTCAGTCGGATACGCCTCTGCCTTCGGCTCAGGTCATGACCCCAGGGTCCTGGGGTGGAGCCCCACATTGGGCTCCCTGCTCGGCGGGGAGTCTGCTTCTCCCTCTGCCTCTCTTCACCACCCCCAGGCTCATGCTCTCTCTATCTCTCTCTGTCTCTCAAATCAATACATAAACTCTATAAAAAAATAAAAACTAAAAAAATTCAAAAAATAAATAGGATGAAGAGGCCTTCAACTATAGTGACCCATGTCTATCAAGTCAAACTTTTTCCTTTTTTCTTTTTAATAGTTATTATATTTACTATTAGAATTCATTTTGAAAACACACACCCCCCTGCACTTATCACACTAAAAACTATTTGTATTTAGAGTTAGATAATTCAAAGAAAAAAAACATACTTTCAACCTATGATCATAAAAGATAGACTTTTAATCACTTTGTCTTTATTCTGGTTTATTTATCATAAGGCAAGTTACATATATATGCACACATATGTGGATGAGGACGGACTTGGAACAGGTATACGTGTTTACTAGCTAGTGTGAGCATGCTTTCTGAAGCTTTGCTTTAACAGTGGCTCACTTTAACAACATGTCTGTTTGATAAAACATGCCTCATTGGAAATTAAATAAATTTTAAATAGACATAGTATATTTTTAAACCCCACAACAATATGTATTGTGTACCTTATTTTCTAGTAAGAATGTGCCAGACTCTCTGAGTATTTTTTTCTAACATTTATTATAATTTCTTATAACAGGTAGAAGACCAAAAAACACATAAAGTCTTATTTCTACAATGGCTATATGACATTCCCACCGTACTCCCATTCTCTAAACTGAAAAGTTCCCCTATACTAAAAATCTAGTAGTACAATTTATTGTTGTATTGAAGTATGTGGTTAACTTTTTAAAGAAATTCCTGAACTCTTTTCCAAAGTGGTTCTACCATTATAGATTTGTATATACATTCCCTTTGGTTCACATCATTGCCAGCACATGAGATTGTTATTCTCCTAAGTTTCACCTATTTTAATAAATGTGTAGAAGTATCACATTGTGGCTTTCTTGATGACTAATGATTTGAACATCTTTGTCTGTGCTTTTTGGACCTTGATGAAGGTCCTTATATATATTTTTGGACCCTGATAAGGTCCTCCTTATACGAAATGTACGTGCAAATACATTGACTGCCTCGAGTGGGTATGTTTTGCTACTATTGCATTGAAAGAATTTTTGGTACATTTTAGTAAAATATTTTGATTGAATATACACATTACATTTTCTTCCACTGTTGGCTTGCCTTTTCACTTTTCTGATGGTAACTTTTGAAAGGGCAGGAGTTTTCAAGCTAAATGAAATTAAGTTTATCACTCTTAAATGTATGATTTGTATCTTTTGGGTCCTAAGAAATAATGTATTTCATGAGGATCGCAAAATTTTTTTTATATTTGTTATCTAAAATCTTATAGTATTAAAAGCTTCACATTAGGTTTATGATATACTTAGAGTAAAATTTCATGTACAGTGCAAGGCAAAGTTCTAGGTTATTTAAAATGTTTTGACATGTGGATAAATGATTATTCCAACAAAACTTTTTTAGGAGATTCTCTTTCCTCCATTGGGTTAAATTGTTTGCACTTTTGAAAGATCAACTGAATACTGAGCTGTGGAACCTATATTCTGTTATGTTGGTCTATATATCTATTCTTATGTCTATATAACACTGCCATGATTTCTTCAGCTTTCTAGTAATTCTTGAAATCAGGTAGTTTGATTTACTCAGTCTTTATTCTGCTTTAAAAAATCAACATTCTTGGCCTTTCACATTTCTAAAAATATATTTACAATCATCGTAATTTCTACAAAAATACTTAGGATTTCCATAGGGATTTCATGAGTCCATTGATCAGTTTTGGGAAGCATTACCACCCTTATTGAATCTCTCAATTTAATATAGATGGTATATCTCTCTACATTTATTTAACTATTCTTTAATTTCTAAGCAGTAGTTTTTAGTTTTTAATGTATAGATCTTGTATATATTCTGTTATACTTAATATATCTCTGATACTATTATAACTGGTATTTTAAAAATTAATACTAGTTGTTGCAAGTATATAGACATAGATTTGATTTCTCTATATTGAGAAATATATGGCCCTGCTAAACTCCATTATTACTTCTAATAACATTTTCATGGATTCCAGTAGGAATCCCTTACATATAGGAGTATGTTTTCTAGGATACAGTCAACAAAACTAAAAGACAACCTACAGAATGGGAGAAGATATTTGGAAATGACATATCAGATAAAGGGCTAGTTTCCAAGATCTATAAAGAACTTATTAAACTCAACAGCAAAGAAACACACAATCCAATCATGAAATGGGCAAGAGACATGAACAGAAATCTCGCAGAGGAAGACATAGACCTGGCCAACACGCACATGAGAAAATGCTCCACATCACTGGCCATCAGGGAAATACAAATCAAAACCACAATGAGATCCCACCTCACACCAGTGGGAATGGGGAAAATTAACAAGGCAGGAAACCACACATGTTGGAGAGGATGCGGAGAAAGGGGAACCCTCTGCACTGTTGGTGGGAATGTGAACTGGTGCAGCCACTCTGGAAAACTGTGTGGAGGTTCCTCAAAGGGTTAAAAATAGATCTGCCCTACGGCCCAGCAATTGCACTGCTGGGGATTTACCCCAAAGATTCAGATGCAATGAAACGCTGGGACACCTGCACCCCGATGTTTCTAGCAGCAATGTCCACAACAGCCAAACTGCGGAAGGAGCCTTGGTGTCCACTGACAGATGATGGATAAAGAAGCTGTGGTCTATGTATACAGTGGGATATTCCTCAGCCATTACAAATGACAAATACCTGCCATTTGCTTTGACGTGGATGGAACTGGAGGGTATTAGGCTGAGTGAAATGAGTCAATCGGAGAAGGACAAACATTATATGGTCTTATTCATTTGGGGAATATAAATAATAGTGAAAGGGAATAGAAGGGAAGGGAGAAAAAATGGGTAGGAAATATCAGAAAGGGAGACAGAACATTAAGACTCCTAACTCTGGGAAACAAACTAGGGGTGGTGGAAGGGGAGGTGGGTGGGGGGTGGGGGTGACTGGGTGGTGGGCACTTAGGGGGCACTTGATGGGATGAGCACTGGGTGTTATTCTGTATGTTGGCAAACTGAACACCAATAAAAAAATAAATTTATTATTAAAGAAAAGAATAAAGAAAGCTCTGAAATAAAAAAAAAGGAGTATGTTTTCTGAATGAAGTGTTATTTTTTTTTTTAATTTCAACTGTATGTCTGCAGTAGATAGCTTCTGAAATTATAACCCCTGCCTTATGGCGTTCATCTCCCCACATAATCCCCTCTCTTTGAGAATGGCCTAGGCCTAGGAACTAGAATATGGTAAAAGTGGTGGGCTATTGCTTCTGGTACTAAGTTACCAAAGGCAGTGACTTCTGGATTGCTCACCCTCTCCTTGTCTCACTAGCTCTTTTTTATGAGATAGCTATGGAGAGGCATCAGGTGGTAGGGGGGTGAGAGTGGCCTTTGCCCAAAGGCCAGCAAAGAAAAAAGCTTGCAGTGCAATAGTCTGGAAGGATCCGAATCCTGCCCAACAAGGAAGAAGATCCTCTCCCAGTCAAACCTTGAGACGACCGAAGCCCCAGATGACACTTTGAGTATAGCTTTGTGAAAAACCCAGAACCAGAGGTTACATTTCCTAGAACAGCTTTTTAAAAAGATGGAGTACAGTTCTCTTGTTGTACAGAATACCAGCAAAAGATGTGGTTGTAGAGTAAAATAGATTGTCAAGCTTACAGAAAGATATATTTAAAAAAAAAAAGTAGCAACACAAGGGTAAGACCTGTGAAAATAAGCAGAAAAAGGAATTCTGGCCTATGAACAATTAAGAGAATACCTGGTGTGTTAGTGAAATCATAAACCTCATTTACATAGAAAGAAAGAAAGAAAAACAGCAAAAAGTTGTTTAGAAAAAAAAATTGGTTTATTATTTATTAAAATCTGTCACCAAAGTTTACAAACTGGTAAAAAATAATACCAAATATTTTCCCAAATGGTTTCTTCTACTATACAGAGAGAAGAGCGTGAACAACAGTTTAGTACGGATGATGATATAAATGATTATACTAAGTGTACTGTGCTCCACTGCTAGAGCAGAACATGCAGCATGAATCTAACAGTTTTCAATGTTGTTTTTTTAAGAGTTATTTATGTATTTGAGAAAGAGAGAGCATGTGTGGGGCCAGAGGGAGGGGCTGAAGGAGAAGAAGAGACTCCTCAAGCAGACTCCCTCTGAGCACAGAGCCCATCCCACCCCCGACGCTGATGCAGGCTCCATCCCAGGTCTCTGAGATCATGACCTGAGCAGAAATCAAGAGCCTGACCCTTAAGTGACTGAGCCACCCATGTGCACCTCCAGTGTGTCTTTTATCAGAAAAGTGGGTTCTCACTTCTATTAATTTGCTTTTTCCTCGAGAGAGGACCCCTTACAACCTTGAACTCTCTTTTCAGCTTACAGAATTAAACTAACCGGGAACTCTTTTCTTCCATAAAGAACAAATAAATATGTTCAAAGAGCAAAAGTATACGCTTTTCAATAATTTCTTAGTCCTTTGTTTGCCTAATTAAAAATAAATCCATGCTAGGGGTGTATCCACAGTGTTAGATTGAACTGTTTACTTACTTTTATTCATTACAATCTCTAGAGAACAAGAATTTATCAAACCCATTTGGCTGAGATTTAATATATTTTGGGGTGAGATTTGGACGATGACTTTTTTGCCAACTTGGGTCTTCTGCAGAATATTCTGACACTTTGCACTTTGGCACCAGGGAGTCAGTCTGGGAGCTGCGTTTGATGGGCCATTTTTAACTGAGCTGGTCTTTGGAGCATTTTAAACTCCTACAAAACATCCTTCGGGTATATTTGGAAGTAATTTTATCCTAGAGAGCTGGCCCTCTGCCGGGTAATCTATTTTCAGATTTTTGGAAACCTTTAATGACTGACATCTCCTGAGTCTAGAAATGAGGATAAATTCTAAAGACTTGTTTCCCTGGAATAAATCTCATCCCTGTCTTATTCATTACTCTGATCTTAACCATTGTTGAAGATTGTATTTGAACTCCTTTACCCCAGACTTGTGTCTACTCTAATTTGAGGGACAAAACCTCTATCCCAGGGAAATACAATTATTGTAAAGAAACAGAGCTCAGAGCTTATAACACAGCAGATAATGTTGGTGCTCTCCATATATCTGTCATTTTTCTCCATTTAGCCACGCATTTAAAAATACTTATCAAGATCCTGTCCTATGACAGACACTATAGCACAATGAACAAGATACGTATATCCCTGCCATTTTTGAACAGGTACTCTACGAGGACAGACGGGGATCAACAAGTGTCGTAAAACAAAAGAGAACATGGTGTTGGTGGAGCACTGAATGGGCAACTAACCTAACATGGCAGATGTAAGGATGCTTCCTGCTGAGACGATAAGCTGAGATTTCCTTGTCCATTGCAGAAGGTTCAACACAGTGTTTTAGGCAGAAAATGACACATGCAGAGACTGCGAGGAGAAGGTCACACACAGGAGAAACTGAATTAGATTTTGAGCTCTTAAGTACCAGATACTGGTACTTCCATGTGGTTTATATGAATTCATCTAGGATACCTACATAAAACGCTTACCCTAAGGATCTTTTGTAGCTTTCTAGTATAAGCACTTTGCTTCATACATTTAACCATTTTAAGCCTAGCCGGTTAGACAGCTGGCATCAAGGAATCTCTAAACAGGTGCTTATGGAACAGATTTTTTTTTTGGCTGTTAACTTCTTGGCGTACTCTAAACACTAGAGTACTAGTGTTAAAACACTAATTAAATGTAGAAACAAAACACTATCAAATGTAGAAAAAGCTTAAATGAATCATTGACACTTAGGTGCTGAATGTTGAAAAAGTAAATGAACACAAAGAGCTAACATAAGAAAGGCAAATAGTAAGTCATCCTTGTGACTGATGGAAAAGGGTGTTATTAAAACAACTTCTCAGGCCCAATTTGACTCTAACAAAATAAACGTAGTTGTAATTATAGCACCCACTGGACCACAGTTACACCTGCCATGGTAATTGGTATATTATTTTCAAAAGGTAACGATCTAATAGATAACAATGTGGTAATGACTTGTGGATGATTGGTTGCCATACACAACCTGCTCAACGGTACACAGTAGCATAAAGGGGCTTTCACGTGGTAGTAAATGCCAAATGCATTGTTGTTATGATAATTTCCGGTTACTGGGCAGCATAGGAGGATGGTAGGAAGTTGTAAGCGCAGCCTTACTACCTACCAGGTGGTTTGTTTCGCTAAATCAAGCTTTAGCTTGAATCTGCTGCACGTAGAAATATTCATTAGCAAGAAGGCACACCCACAAGCCAGTACTTCTACGACCTCATTCTTTAAACTTGTTGAAATTTAAGTTCTCTGTCCTAACAATTCCACAAGTACCTTTCGTTAAAGATTCCCTTGAGGCAGGTTTTTTATCGTGACACACTGAGCAAATTTTTCTGGGTAAAGCAAGCAAGCAGTCTTCTCTTAGAGGAGAATACATCTTAATCTGAGCCCCTAGATCCACTCACAGAGCAGAGACTGCTAAACTCGCCAGATTCTTATATCCTGGGCCACATAAAAATACAGTGTGTACGTTATGTACACTCTTTCCACTTGTTCTCATTACTACTGCTGTTAGCGATGAGAAAAAAAAAAAAAAAAACTGGTACTAACATCTCTCTGGCAGTTGAGAAATCCCATTAAAGAGCTTCATCTATTACCTACCTGCTTCTGCAGCACAGGTGATACCTAAATGACGTGCATAGAAATATTGCACGACCTATACTGAAGTGTTTTACAGCAGGCTACAGATTATGTAATTGTTGTAATTGCTGTTGTGAATAATTATAATAATTATTTTTATAGTAAAAAATACTATTGGAGTCGGGGGGGCTCGATAGTTTAATAAATGAAGGAGTCAAATCAGTTATTTCTGCATGGTAAGATCTGGGAGGAAGGATTATTTTTTTATACATTATATTTGTGCCACAAGTCTGCTTCCGATACCAGTCCTAATGCTCCTGAGCTGCAGAGGGGATGATCCCAAGAGTCCCTGCAGGTGTTTTTGAAAAGAAACTTTCTCAAGTTTCAGCTTTACATAAAATCAAGCGGTAGCTAATAAGAACCAGAATAGATGAAAACAATATAAATATATGGTGGAAATGCTGTTTGAGCTGCCACAGATAGAGAAAATGAGATTTCTTTATAATTAATATAGGAGCCCCAGTAACCAAGAAATAACCCCTTTTAACACAAGGTATTGCAATAGGATTAGGATAGAGAAAATAATTCTGAGTCTGATCAGATCCATACTATTTTTTGCTTTCACAATAACTACCTAATGGTCTCATTAGTTCTCTCTTCGTAAGGTCCTGGCAATTAATTATTATCATCACTTGAGATTGTTTTCAAAATTTAGGGTTTAGGGACGCCTGGGTGGCTCAGTGGTTGAGCATCTATCTGCCTTTGGCCCAGGGAGTGACCCCGGAGTCCTGGGGTCGAGTCCCATGTCAGGCTCCCTGCATGGAGCCTGCTTCTCCCTCTGCCTGTGTCTCTGCCTCTCTCTCTCTCTGTGTCTCTCATAAATAAATAAATAAATAAATAAATAAATAAATAACATTTTAAAAATAAAATTTAGGGTTTATCTACTCACCCATCTATTTATTTGCTTACGTTAACAAACTGTATTCTAATTCCAGAGAGCAAGCTCAGCCATTCCCACAGTGCTTCCTAGTGATTTTATATACTGTTGGATTAAATATTCTCCTCTGGTGAATTTAATGATCTATAATTAAGTTTCCACCTGCCAGGGGCAGCAATATTCCGGTGTTTCCAGAGGCTGATCAGTCCTCCTTTCTTGCAAGGAGAGGCTCTATCAGCCCTGTTCCCTCTGTTGCTCTGCCTCTTATTACATATTCTTTCTAATAAAGATGAGAAGAATGGCTTCAGCTGACTTGTCAAAGGAACTTTATCTTGGTTCCCGGAGTGGCTTTCTCGACCTGCAGGTGGCCTTCTCCCCTCCTTTCTGGGCATCAGGCACCTCACCCCATCATCAGGATCTCAGAGTCTTAATGAAATACCGTAGATTAAACAAGCCTCTGAGCTTTCATTCACACTCACCCCTATTCTACATTCTAACTCAGGGGGAATTTAAATAACTGTGTTAGGGTAAAAAGGTTTGGGGTCCTTTTTTAGGAATTATCATCTCCCTCATTTATAAAGACACTGAAATCCTAATATTTAGGCTACCCAGTGCTTTGTCATAGAAGGAAGAAACCCTTGCACTTCTGAGCTTTCTTATTCTACCCACAGAAGCTTGTGGCTGGATGCCTTCTGTAGGCTAAGGACTCGTTACCTACCGGGTGACACAGGGTGATGAGGCTTAGTGCTAGAGAGGCCAGGGTTAGAGGACTGGTTCTGTCCCTTATCAGCCTGGGGACTTGGGAGATTTACTTCTTTATTTGGTGCCTTGGTTTCTTCATCTGTGAGTTGAAAATAGTAATGATACCTACTTAATAGGTTTGTTTTTATTAAATGAGAAAATCCAGGAAAATTGCTAGCCACATTATAATTGTTTTTAAAATAATGTCTTTACTAATATCTTATTAAAATATTGAAAGGGGGCACCTGGGTGGCTCAGTGGGTGAAGCATCTGCCTTCAGCTCAGGTCCCGACCTCAGGGTCCTGGATCGGGCTCCCTGTTCAGCGGGGAATCTGCTTCTCCTTCTCCCTCTGCCCCTCCCTTCAGCTTGTGCTCCTACTCTCTCTTCCTCACAAATAAGTAAATAAAATCTTTAAAAATAAAACCTAAAATAAATAAATACATTGAAATATGTTATATGAGAAATACACTTTCTACTGTTAAATTCTTTGTGCAAAAGTAAACTCCTTTTATAACTCCTAACATGACTCTTGTGTATAATTATAACCCTTACCAATAACGTTAAGATGGAGCTGATAAATAATCTCAATTTACATTGCTTACAGACTAATGAAAAATCCTGTGGGAATATTTAAAGATTTGGCAGTAAAAAGTAAAGCAATAAATTAGTCATTTTATTTAATCAAAATGAATTTTAGATGGCAGGATTTCATTTATAAAAACTAATACTGATTAAAAATAAAAATGTATGCATATAAATGAATTACATTCTTTTTTTTTAATAAATTTTTATTTATTTATGATAGTCACACACACACAGAGAGAGAGAGAGAGAGAGAGGCAGAGACACAGGCAGAGGGAGAAGCAGGCTCCATGCACCGGGAGCCCAACGTGGGAGTCGATCCAGGGTCTCCAGGATCACGCCCTGGGCCAAAGGCAGGCGCCAAACCGCTGCGCCACCCAGGGATCCCAATGAATTACATTCTAAAGCTAGAATGAAAAAGCATAATTACGGTTTCTAAATGGGTTTAACGGTCAATAAATAAAAAAAGGTCAAAATAACCATTATATCCCCATCTCTGTTTTTGTTGTTGTTGTTGTTGATGTAAAAGGCATGATTTTGGTTTATGGGGGTTCAAAACAGATATAGTCATATCAAGAATAAAGTCAAGGCACCTGGGTGGCTCAGTCAGTTGGGCATCTGCTTTCCATTCAGGTCATGATCCTGGGGTTTTGGGATTGAGCCCTGCATTGGAATCTCTGCTCAGCAGGAAGTTGGCTTCTCCCTACCTCTGTCCCTCTCCCCCAATTCCCCCCCCCTCTCAAATGAATAAATAAAATCTTTTAAAAAATGCCATTCATCCCATAACAACCAGTGGAAAGCACTTCTGTTATCCTCTCATCTCAATTCCAGAAAGAACAAGAGTGACACATTATAAAGCATGCTAAGTCACCATATCTCATTAGTACTCTACTCAACACAATCCCTCAATTCCTGAAATGAATCTGTCCCTGTTGAGCAATTCCAGAAAATGTGAAATTTTACCCATTTTCTATTTCAAATGGAATTTGTATTTATTGTGATTATCTAAATATACCTTTTTTCCTGAATAAGAGTAATTTGAAGTAGTTTATAAGAAAAAAAAATAATGGTTAAAAAAAAAGACAATTGGGGATAAAATAAAAAAGGAAACCTTAGGAAGTGGTCCAAGTGCTCAGAAGAAGCTGCTAGCATCTTCTCTGTGAAGAGGGTTAGAGGTTGTGCTATATTTTTATCACTTTCTGACTAACAGATTTGGTTTAATTAAGGTGGTGTGGATATATGAAAACAGCAAATTGATCAAGTTATGGGTGGGGGTATGTCATGGAGCCTGAAGGAGACACAGACTCCTTTACCGTGCTCTAACTGATGTGAAATTCCAGGGTCCCTACTTCCTACCATTCTTATGTGGCTTTGATGACTGAGAATAACTATAACAACATATTAGCACTGATTTTGTGACAATTTAGTGTTGCTGCATATAGTTGAGCATGTTTTGTACCGCACAACAACAGCACCTTGTTTATATTGCAGTCAACTTAAAGACGTGTGCTTAATTCATTTTTATTTTTTTAACAGCAGTAGGATGTCTTGAGGAGGGGAATCTGTTTTTAATTAACACAAAGACAACACATCGGTAAATTGTGGCTCCAAACTGGTCTCATAAGGTGAAATACATTATTTTGTTCTTATGGTGACTTTTGTACTGAAACAGTATATTCATTTTTTTTAAATATTTAATTTATTTATTCATGAGAGACACAGAGAGAGGCAGAGACACAGGCAGAGGGAGAAGTAAACTCCATGTAGGGAGCCCAATGCGGGACTTAAACTCGGGACCCCAGGGTCACGCCCTGAGCCAAAGGCAGATGCTTAACCATTGAGCCACCCAGGCGTCCCCAGTATATTCATTTTATAGTGGAAGAAAGTGAGCCTAAGAAAGAGTGAAACTTGTCCAAGGTCATAGAGCTAGTCATTAACAGACCTGGGACTTGAGGCTAGATTATTGTAATTCTAAAGCCCATACATCTAAAAAATCTTTTTATTATGGAAATTTCAAGCTCATTCAATGTAAAAACAAACAATATAGATTCTCTGTGTACCCATCACTCAGCTTCAACAACTATTAGTAGTCTCCTCATCATGCTTCATCTGTAATTCTTTTTTTTTTTATTTAAATTCAATTTGCCAACACATAGTATAATTCTATCCAGCGTTTTTCTTCTAATTTTATTTCCCAGGACCCTAGTCTTATGCTTTAAAAAAATCTAATTACAATATGTAATTGAATTGCAAGCTGTCTCAGATATTTTATTTAGGAAAGAGAAGTGCATGAATACATACAAGAATTGGTTAAAAGAGAAATAAACCAAGATTGATCTCCTTGACCATTTATTTTAAAAGTAAAGAAGATAAAAATAATATTAAATTAATAATTACATATATTCTTCATAGAAAGGGATAAAAGTATAGAGATTTTAAAAGGCTTACTTCAACCTCTGGCAAATGAGTTCTAAACTCATGAGATTGTTAGTAGCTGAGTGAGTTGATTTAAACTCAGAAAAATCACAGATATACCCATATTTAAGATGGGAATGACCCCTGAGGTCATGTAGTTGATTCTTTTTCCGTTAGAAGATTGTAGTTGCTTTGCTTTATGGGATGTTTACTAATCTTTTTATTTTATTTTATTTTATTTTATTTTATTTTATTTTATTATTTTATTTTATTTTATTTCATTATTTTATTTTATTATTTTATTTTATTTATTTTATTATTTCATTTCATTTCTTTTTTATTTTTTATTTTATTTTATTTATTTTATTTTATTTTATTTTATTTTATTTTATTTTATTTTATTTTATTTTATTTTATTTTATTTTATTTTATTTTATAGGCAGAGAGAATCTTAAGCAGGCTCCCCACCCAGCGTGAAGCTGGCTGCAGGGCTCGATCTCATGACCCTGAGATCGTGGCCTGAGCCAAAATCAAGAGTTGGACTCTTAACCAACTGAGCCACTCAGCCAAAAGCTGTCCAAATTGTCTACTAATCAAACATTAACCACTGAGAAATCAGAGAGATGGTTCCCACAAAGATGTACAAATGTCTTCAGAGATAGAAGGTAATATTTCATCTCTGATTAGAAACCTAGAATGGGAATATTCAGTAAGTCAAAAAAAAGTTTAGTGATGGCAGATATAGTTAAGAATGATACAGAAATTCTAGAAATGTACATATAGATTTGTGTACATATATTTGTGTATTATGCATATACACATATACACAAATATATACATATACACATACATATATATATATTTATTTCTATGCCTCATCCTCAAATTTTAAGAAAGATTTTTGGTGGTTTTTGTTTTTGTTTTTGTTTTGGAGGTCTTCTGTCAAGACTGTAATGGTCACTTGTCCCAATGACTTTCTCATCTATCATTTATTTTCTTTGGAAACTCACTTTGATCTCCTGTGCACAGTATTCAGTAACAGATACTGAGTGGGAGTGTCATGAAGATTTATGGAGCTTTTTCTCTGAGTAGCCTCATCCCCTGGGAAACATCTCATGTGCTCTGTACCTCTAGCCACTCCAACCCCCTCATTTGCAGAATGAGGTGAAACCACAGTGAAGCCACTGTGGTCTGCTCAGATTCTCCTTCTTGTACTGTGGCTCGGACCTCAACTTGGGCAGAAAACCAAGGTTGATTGTGTAAGCTCACCTCATTGTTTTTTATTTTCTTAGCAATCACAGCCTTACTTTGCCTGTGTTTCAAAGATTGAGAAAAAAATTTCCCAGATTTTTTTCCCCCATTTTTTGTTATTTAGAGGAGGAAGCTATAACTGGTGCCAAGTACACTATCATGGCTGCAGGCATAAATTTTTCCTCCAAATTTCAGATGTTGGAACTTATTTATTTAGTTAGTTATTTCTTACATGGACTGCCTTAAACATAGTTTCTAAATACAGTATCCCTAAATCCCTGAGCTGTAATTAAAGTTAGATTTTTATCCTGTTTTTCCTTTAGTGTTTATTTGTATCTGTCTTATACATGTGTTATATTTTACTAAAGTTTCTCCCCAACACAAATTCAAGGCATTTGATGGAAGCAAGGAGAAAGTGGGGTACAGGGGCATCTGATCTTGAAAGTGATGATACCAAAAGAATAATGCATCTATTTTTATGGTTCCTTGCTTGAGATTACCCTCTAAAATCAGCCAGAAAATTTTCTGGCACAATAAAAGCTAATTAATAGTTGAGTTTAAGAGGTTTTAAAGTCATTATCAGGTTCAGAACCATTTTGGAGAAGCCTCAATAATATAATGAATAAAATTTACATCATAGTTGTATCTTATTAATCACATTATCAAGAGGCCAGTCTCTGATATTCTCAAGGATATGGATAAATGAAGCTTAACTTGTTAAGGAGCAAATGCTGCTTGATACTTTATATGAAGCATTGCCTTTTATGAAAAATAATATATACTGAGCAAGACTATGTACAGATTATTAGAAATTCCTTTTGTTTTTTTGTTTTTTTTTTTTTCAAAATAAGAAACATCTCTATTTCAAGCTACTAGCAGTGTGTTAGCCATTTTCCAATCATGAATTCACCTCCATTCCATGGTCGTTTTACATCATACTTGTGCAAAGCATTTAATAAAAATATCATTAATCATTTGAAAATCTGAGAAATTAAACTTTATGTAAACTATCATTCTGTCAATTCTGGAAGTAGTTATATATCAAAAATCTTGACAAATAACTACACTTTCATTATATTAGGAGACAGTGATTAAAACTTCTTTAAAATCTTGCACTCAAATTTTTGACAATCTTATGAAAATCATGAATTCTTTGCTGGAGAAAACACACGTAAGAGCACACACATCATTTGTCTATGATTTGTTCTTCTTCAACTGTTTGCCTGGGTAATTGGAGTTGCATTTGTCTTACTCCATTATTAGAGAGCAATGGAAATAGTTTAAAGATAACAATAAATAATACCTCTGAGGGTATGGTGACTTCACCGCCTCCACTTATTTAATCAATTTAATAAACATTTAGTGCAGTTCTGCTACATGCTTGATATTGCAGTAGGTTTTGGTGATACTCTCATGAACAAAACAACCTTAGTGTTGTCTTTATGTTTCTTAATGTCTTTATGTTTCAGGCAGATAAATAATGAGCAGGTAAGCAAATAGTGATACAAGGATTTTTGCTGTAAGCACTATAAATAACATACATTGTGATAGACAATGACTTTGTAGACCTTAAAGATGTGCACATAGGAGGTAAACCCTATGTTGACGTAAGTATTTTCTAGGCAGAGTGAACAGAAAACCCAAAGGATCTGAGGTTGGACAAAGTTTGACATGTTTTGGTAACAGTGGTGAGCCTCAGAGCTCTCCACATAGAAATGAGATCAGGGCACTGGGTGGGTCATTCGGTTAAACCACTAACTCTTTTTTTTTTTTTTTTTTAAACCACTAACTCTTGATTTCAGCTCACGTCATGATCTCAGGGTCCTGGGATTGAGCCCCATGTCGGGCTCCATACTCAGAAGGGAGTCTGCTTAGGGAGTCTCTCTCTCCCTCTCCCTATTCCCCTCCCCTTGCTCTCTCTCTCTCTCTCTCTAATAAATAAATCTTGAGAAAAAAAAAAGGAATTAGATCAGAGGTGGAGGCAAGTGACAGACCACAGAGCAGCATATACCACAGTGAAAGGTTTTCTGTAGTATTCAGAGTGGAACAAGGAAACTAAAAGAATGGAGCCTCTGGCAATAGAAGCTGAAACTACAAATTCCCACTAAAGAAATAAATGATAATGAATCACATATGGACTCAAGTTAGGAGAGAACAAAGCTCAATAGATACAGACCAGATGCGAGAAGTCAAGACACTGCAAAAGAGAAGTCATGTGAATCAGAGGAAATGACATGATACCTGAAACCCTGGATCCACTACTTTCCAGCCAGACAGGTAGAAAGAAAGTCAGGAGAAAGAGTTGTCATGGAAACCACGACAACGTGTTTGAAAGCCAAAGACTCAAAAAATAAATAAATAAATAAATAAAATAAACGCATCCGTAATTTTTAATTTAGAGGATGAAGAAGAATCTGAGGATACTGACAGCTTCATCATTTTATTGTATTCACTTTCTCTGTGTCTCAGTTTACTCACTTTAAATTTGGGATAATAGTCCTATACCCTGAATGCGTTTGTTGTGAGTTTTATTTTTATTTATTTATTTTTTTAAAGAGCATTTTTTTATAGTTACTTTCCTTTTTTTTTTTAAGATTTTACTTATTTATTAATGAAAGATACAGGGAGAGAGGCAGAGACACAGGCAGAGGGAGAAGCAGGCTCCATGCAGGGAGCCTGATGTGGGACTGGATCCCGGGACTCCAGGATCATGCCCTGGGCCAAAGGCAGGCGCTAAACTGCTGAGCCACCCAGGGATCCCTGCTGTGAGTTTTAAATGTTCTTAGAATCATGCCAGGCATACCATAAGTGCTCCATTTTATTATTATTATTATTATTATTATTATTATTATTATTTTATGACTAATGTTAATATTATGTAAATATTATCAAATCCATTTCAATAATGAGGATAAGGCAGTCTCGGAAAGATAAGGTGACCTTCCGAAGCCTGTGCTGTTTCTGTCTGGTAGATATTAAAAATCAAATTCCAGCCTTCCAGCTCAGCCTGTGACTTTTATTTTTCCCCTGATCCGTTGTTGCTGGTGGGTGATGGGGAGCTTTCCCCAGGCTGCACTGACTCAGCATGTGGATGCAATACCAAAATGAGATGAAACTTTCATTCCAGCACAACTGCCAGATTGCCTGAGAAGCAGTTGCATGTACCCCAAGCTGACTGAGACTTACGTGCACAGTGATGGCAAAGAGAGCTGCTCTCTTCCAACAGACATCAATCACGGTATTGGATTCTCTGCAGCCCAGGTTACGTCCTACATTCTTGAGAGTTCAGAAATCAGGTTTTGCTGCACCTAATGAGTAGATGTGAGTCTCAGGCTCAGGACAAACTTACAAGGACCAAGATCTGGAGGCATGAAGATCAATCCCAACACTCCAGGAAACTTCTTTGCAACATTAAATGCACCAAACTCTTCTTTAGTTCTTTGACAAAGGTAAGGGAAAGAAAATGTGATTGTTATAAATCGTGCATTGTCACCAATAATAACCCTCTTTTACCTGAAGGACGATACTGTCAGGATTTACTGACATAACTTGTGTAACCACGTTTAGTCTTTATATGTTGGTCTTGTATTTATGCTTCTCTATCAGAAGATGGCAGGAGAAATCTCTTTACAAGAACACTGGGAGATCATTTTTATGAGCTCATATAAAAGAACTTCACATGATCTGCTAATCTAAGAAATTATTAAGAGACTTCGGAGGAGGTCCCCACCCATTAAATATTTAAACATTTGCACCAAATAACAGTCACTGAGAGGAGAACTGTCAAAATCACATTCCTCTAATGACATATGATCGAGAATGTAGCACAAAAAAGAATTCACAGCACAAAACCATCTAGGAACAATCAATTTTACACTAAATGTTAACGATCCCATGTGTTAAACGCACAGACCATTTTGAGAATTGGTAATCATTTCAGAAACAAGGGCTCAACATCCAACTGTCAAGATAACAAAAAAGCAACAGAAGTGGAATCAAATTCATGCTTCACTAGTCCTCATTAACACACAAGTACATGTGCACACAGACAATGACACACGTTCATGGATGTAAAACTTCTAGTCACATAGATTGAACAAATATTGAGATCTAACTTACGTCACTTTGTGGGGAAAGGTGGTGGAAAGAGCAGAAAATGCCACCTAGTGTCAATAGCCAGGGTCTCGACTAGGGCCACTGTAATCAAATATATGACCTCATTTATCATGTGTTGCAGATACGGTAGTTTCCATGAAGAGAGATATCACGTCATTTTTCCCCTAAAATATGAGGCGGAAAACAACTTTAGTTATTTCCATTTGGTAAGAGAGGATTGCTTGATAATTTAAGAACAGATTTAAGATGTGTCTCTTTATCCTGAAATCCTGAAATGTTTTATCCCAACATTGCAATTCTACTCATGGCCAGAAATAAACAAACAAATAAACCTTATGGGACTTCCAAACATCAAAAGATCCCAAAATGCTGTATCAGTATTTTTATTCAAATTATTCCTCATAATGCTATAAATGTGATTTTAGTAGATTAATTAACACAAAGTTGTTCTTCCTGCCCCCCCCCCCCCCAAATAATTGACCTAGCTCCTTGGAACTTCTTTAGTGAGAGATACAAGAAAAGAAGAATGAGCTGTTATTTAAAACTTTTCCAGCCATTCGTTTTGTATTTTTATTCTGCCTAGATTTATAAATAGTAAGGTTGCTTTTTTCTTTTGTTTTGAGCATGTAATTTGCTAGTTCTCAATCCTTCGGGGGAAAATGCTTCCTAAACCAAGATGCGGGCTGACTTATGCAAGTGCTCTGTGCAGGTCACCTGTTAGTAAGGTTAAAATTACTATGAAGATGGCACTTTTAATTATTTTTTGATAGGTTAGAGAGTTCACGGTTGCCAGTTCGTGTGAGTGAGCAGTCAAGAGAGGAGTCTCCCTTTTCCCAGTCACTCCCACTCGTCCCTTTTGTCCTTTGCGCTAATGAGATACAGTGTCCTCTTCAGTGATGAATTCTGGTGGTCTGGTGAGCTGGTCATTTGATGTACCCAGGAGGTTTTTGTTTTTTTTGTTTGTTTTTTTTTGTTTGTTTTGTTTTGTTTTTTACCAAAGGGATCAGAATGAAAAGTGGCTCAATTAAAAACACGTGGGTTCAAGCAGAGAGCCTGTAAAAGTCACACAGTTGTATATATGCGTGCAACATCCATTTCCTTTGCACTTGAATCATATAACTGGACATTCGGTCGCCCTTCACAGCTAACTCTTTATGACCTGACACAACCACAACGGTGATTCAGTCTGATACTCTGCACTGAAACAAGACTTAAAGACACCTGAGAAACAATCTGGATGCAAAATATTCATGATGGTTATAATCACCCTCAAATGTCTATAATAAAAAAATCAACTTTAATTAGTAGCTTTTACTAATCCTTCATACGTTCATAGAAAAGCCAACTTTATTTCCTCAGTTATATTTACCTGTACATTAATTTAACTTAATTTGCTCATACAATTACAATAAGGAGGACAAATTATTGGCCGCAGGCAGTGCAAAGACTAGAGAAGAGCTTCACTGAGATGCTGTAGAACAGCCTCATGACCTGAAAGTTCGTGTGGGGTGGACCTCAGTCACTGGTATGGAGAAGGGACAGAGTTCATCAGTTAACCCACAGTGTTGGCTAAAGAGTTCATTTTAGGGGGCATCCAAACATCAAAAGATCCTAAAATGCTGTTTCGGTATTTTTATGCAAATCATTGCTCATAACACTATAAATGTGGTTTTAGGTTAATTAACATAAAGTTGTACTTTTTTCCCCAGATAATTGACCTAGCTCAATTATGTTTGAAAATGTTGACTGCCTATAAGTTATATGTCAAGAGATGAGGATGCTCTACTGATATAAGGCATACTTGGTATCAGTGCAGTATTTAATCTTGAATCTTTATTTTTTAAAGATTTTTATTTATTTATTCATGAGAGACACACTAAGAGAGAGAGGCAAAGACATAGCAAGAGGGAGAAGCTCCCCACAAGGAGCCTGATGTAGGACTCGATCCCAGGACCCTGGGATCACACCCTGTGCCCAAGGCAGATGCTCAACCACTGAGCCACCCAGGCGCCCCTGATCTTGAATCTTTAACACAACCATGGTGGTCTGCCTCTCATAGAACTTAAAAAAAAAAATTAAAGAAAGAACTTAAAAAAAAAATCGGGATCCCTGGGTGGCGCAGCGGTTTGGCGCCTGCCTTTGGCCCAGGGCGCGATCCTGGAGACCCGGGATCGAATCCCACGTCGGGCTCCCGGTGCATGGAGCCTGCTTCTCCCTCTGCCTGTGTTGTGTCTCTGCCTCTCTCTTTCTTTCTCTGTGACTATCATAAATAAATAAAAATTAAAAAAAAAAGAACTTAAAAAAATTTAATACAGTAGCATTACCTTGGATTTCTTAAGATGTAGTCCTAATACTAATACTTCACATTGATAGTTTATATTTATATCTGAATTTTAAAGAAAAATTGCATTTAATATTATAGATTCGGTAGCCTAGACTATTTTCTTGTATTATACATGAATAATGAATGAATTATAAAGAATGAATCAAAAAGGAGGAGTCAAAAAAAGGAATGAGTCACAGACCTCTGGCATTGTCATGAGACAAACCCCGCTGGACAAATAAGACTACCTGTCTCCAGAAGGACAGAGAACATCGCCATGAGTTCGTATAGTCAATGATAAATGTTGAATATATATTTATGCATAAGTAAGTGTGTGCGCTCATGATAATGAGGCAGCACCATATCTGGTGGAAAATGGGACATGGAGTTCAGTATGAGCTACAGAGGCTTCATTTTCATCCTTTTTCTCTATATGTCAATTAAAAAAAAAAAAAAGTGAAACATTGAAGAAAATATTTGTTTTTCAGTGGCTTGCAACTAGCATTCTTCCAAGATCTAGGAATCCCGGCCAATGGCTCAGTGGCCTGTGTTGGTGGATGGAATTGAAGTTAGTGGAGGAGGGTCTAGCAAGTGGGGCTGGAGTGCTCCACCCCTCCACGCTGAGAAGATCGGCATTTCCTTCTCTGAAGAGTAGTCTCCCACATAAGATTTCCTAGGAAGAAAGAAAACAAAAAAACATATTTTAAACTCCTGAGATATCACCTGTCCTTTTATGGAAGAAAAAAATAAAAATCAGAAAGATTTAGAATTCATTTAAAGCCCACAACTTAGTAGGACTCAGAGCCGATTCTCAATTCACATATTTTCACATTTTCTCTCCCTCTTTCCCTCGGTGTTATTTCTTGTTATGGAAATAAAGCTGAAGAAAACAATTAGAAAAGAATGGAGCACTGAGTGTTATACTATATACAAATCGAACTCCAAGAAAAAAAACATACAAAAATAAAATAAATAATATAAAATAAAATAAAAAATAAAATAATAAAATAATAAAATAAAATAAAAGTAAAATAAAATAAAGTAAAATAAAATAAAATAAAATGCTGTGTGTTATAAGAAATAAAAAGAAAGCAAAAGATTGTGGAGCATGTATCCTTATCAGAGGCCATCGCTGAATGTCATCCAAAACTCAGATGGTTTCATCCAAAGCTCAGATAGTCTCATCCAGTGTGTTGTCTGAGAGTTTTCTAATGGTTTGCAGGGATTCTTGGTTTTTAAGTATTTTCAGGCTATGTCTGAAATGATGAAGATAAATTAGCAGTGCCTGCCATTGTCTTAGGAAGGAGAGCACGCAGCCCCTGGATCCCTGACCAGGGTGGAGACCAAGCATCAGAAATGTTATGGCTTAAAACAATACCCATGTGTTTCCTGGCACTTCTGTAGGGCAGGGGTCCGGGTGCAGTGTGGCGCAGCGGGGGTCCTTGTTGTAAGAGGGTCTCACAAGGAGTAATCAAGGCATCAGCAGGCCCGCGTTCCTTTGAGGTCGTTGGTAGGACTCAGGTCCATGCAGAGGCCCCTGCCTGCTTTCGGGCTGTCCTCTCGGACACTCACCGGGCTCCTTGGCCACCTGCACCCCTTATCAAGCCGCCACCTCATTTTCAAGACAGCAAAGGTGCACTGGGTCCTCCGCATACATTCAATCTCTGCTCATTCTTCCTCCTTTCTTCCACCTCCAGCATGAGAAAAATCTCTGTTCTGAAGGACCTATGGAGATTATATTGGAACCATCCTGATAATCCAGAATAATCTCTTTTTAAGATCAGTCATCTCAATTACATGTTCAAAGTCCCCTTTGCCACGCAAGGAATGCCTACTTTCAGCTTCCAGGGATTAGGTCAGAGGCAACTTCACCACACCGGCTCCTTTATTAAAAGCAGGTGGTTGTTTGGACAGCAGAGCACCTATTTTCCAATCATGTTTATTTACTAGAAGTTTTTATATATCAGCCAGCAGGAAACATACATTTTTAACCCATAAATCCCCAAAGGAGAGTATTTCAAATCATACATTTTAAGAGTTGTTACATAGGATAATATATCGAAATCTGACTATCTTAGGCACGAGGGATGATGCCCTGATGCATCATCCTCAAAAAACATTAGCCTGGAAGCAAAAGTATATTTATAACATCCAAAGATCCTTATGTACATCATACCGATGGAATCAGTTCCTGTACTGAGTCTAATAATTTGAAGAAATGAAGGTGATAAATACAGTTAACAGTAGTTGTTTCAGGTATCAGTTTCTGAACGTCCGGATTCTTCTATATCCCACGTTTAGGTGCAACAATTTGTTGCCCAGTGTCTTGCAAAGGGCGTTCTTCCAAGGTCTGGGGATCCAAGCAAATGGCCAGATGTCCCCTGTTGGAGGATGGAGCTGGTGTTAACGGAGGGCAGTGCAAAGCATAAAGAATCCATTTGACATGCGTAGTAGAGAGAGAGAGAGAGAGAGAGAGCTCTTTTGTTAAGTAGAAAGTAACGAGGATTCTAGATATCTGAACTGCAGTAGGAATCCCTGCCCTTCCTCCCTCTCTCAATGGGACAAGGCAGTTGTTAGGCTGTAGTAATCGTGATAGAGTATGCACAGTGCAGAGATAATCCTCCCCAATTCGGCACTGACCAGACTACACTGAGAATATTGGGTTCAGTTCTAGAAATCACACGCTGATGGCAATAACTATGGTGGGTTTTAGCGGAGAGCATCATGTTAAGAGAGTTTAAATATGACATTTGAGGAATGATTAAAGTAGCTGGAGAGGGCCAAGGAGGAGACAAAGTTTTGTTCGCCATTCTCTAAAACACTTCCCTGAAAGAAGAAGAGGGACTGAGCGTTTTGAGTCACTTTAAAGGAAGATTTCTGACTAATTAGGTAGAAGTAATAGAGAAACAGATCTTTGCTGTAATTCATGTAAAAAATACTTTTACTACCTTGGAAACCGTTCAACACCGTACAAGCTACCCCGGGGAGTGACTTCCTAGGAACTGGAGATGTTCCAGTAGGTCTGGATAATCTTTGGAGGTCACATTATGGAGCAGCAGTGCTTCTCCAACTTGAATGCACATGATTCTGCACTTCTAAGCACCTAATCTTGATTCAGGTGGCTGCGGATCCTCACACCCCACTTAGAGTAGCAGCGCCATGGAAGGGACACATGCACAGCATCGCAGAATGAACTGGGTCTCACGTTCTTTTCATCCCTGATACTTTATTAAATCCTGTTGGCATATGAGGAATACCATTGTTTTGTTGGTTAGGGAACTTCTACCCTCTTTTTCATTTGTGAAAAAAAAAAAAAAAAACAAAACAGGTAAACAAGGGAGCATCCATCAGAGAGGGTGAGATTACTTTGCCTAACGAGGAAGATATTTGGGACTTAAAACACATTTCTCCACATTCTCCACATTATTTATATCTCTTATGTTGAAGTTTTTGACAGCAAACATTGATCAGAAACAATCTTGTTTCCTTTAGTGTTGTCATTTCATTTTGTGTAACTGCTTCCTGGCCTTGTGGAGTATATGTGAAGTCAAACTCTGTTGGGGTGTTTATATTTGGATCATGCTTATGCCACCTGAAGACCAAATGAATATTGGCAAATTATATGTGGCAGGCACGAAACAGAAATATTATTCAACTTTCCAAGCCTTTTGTTGTTATGTTATTCCTTCTGTGGTCTACTTGTGAAGAGTGGGCCATTAAATCCACAATCATTGGCTATAAAGCAGAAGCACGGGGACTAAAAGATATAAATCTTCTGGACAGAAATGTCTAAGCACTCTATCTTTGCTAACACATGGATTATAAATCATATATAATCTGACCATAATTAAATCTTGTCTCTAAGATGCAATGCAGTTTCTACATTATGAAAGTTCCCTTCAAAAAAGGTAGTGATGGTTTTACCACTGTATGATTGATTCCAGTCACTTATTTTGGTGTTTTGTGGGAAATATCAAAGGAGGATAAAGGTAGGACTTTCATATAATTTTTAAAACCTGTCACAAAACAGAAAAAATAGCTACTTACTTTTTTATGCTCTAATTTTGAAATCTTCTAGCTTCAAATTAAAGTAAAAAATTTTATCATTAGTATAGCTCAATTTTCATCTCCTACTGCCAATATCCAGGCTAACATCCACTCAAATTCAAAGAAAGAATTGGCACTCATTGGTTCAAAAAAGCTGAAAGGAAAACATTAAACATACTAAGAAATATTCTAATTGTTGGCCTTTGTTTCCAAAATCGAAAGGAGGACATAATTTAATGGGTTTGTTCCAGATTATATAGAAAACCATGATAAATTGGTGTAGGGAGGTAGGCTTCAAGCTTTGTGCTCTGATTAATGAAACCCATTCTCTTATTTTAAGATGATGAAAGGGACAGTGAGTTGAGGGAAATTTAGGTTGACAGATGTGACTTACCATATTGGGAGAAAATGAAACCATATTTCCTTTGCATTTAGATGTCAATCATTTAAAAATCAATCCCTATAAATAGTTTCTTGTTATCCCATCTATCTTCATGTCTGCTTTAAGAGAAAACTGTCACAAAACCAATTTAGAAGAATAATCTTGGTATAGGTCTATGTCTCGGAAGCCCAAAATGGACTATCAAGAATGAATTTTGTAGCTGAAGGAATTTAAGTTTTGAACAGTTGGGAAAATAAAATCCCCAACTTGGTTTCAAGATGGGTGGGGAGATCTAATTGATTTGGGATCATTAAGACATACATAAAACTATCTTACCACTACATATATATGTGTATATATAAGTAAATATATATATATATTTTTATATCATATATATATATATATTTTAGGTTGTCTTTACTATGCAATGCTTATGTGATGGCATTGTGTTTGGGGATGGAGTGTGAAAGTAAGGGAAAGTTATTTAGGAAGATGAATTCCAGGAGAATATGGGAACAGCCTATAGAGATGGGAGGAAGCTAGAACCAGATATTCATAGTGAAGTGCATGAAAGAAAGAAAGAAAAGAAGAAAGAAAAAAGATATGAAATTAGGACTTTTCTATAGAAATTGTTCATGGTTAACAGGACCTGCATTTTGATCCATTTGTCATATCTTTTGAAATAAAAAGCATATTTATTCATCAGTTTTGTTTTAAAGGGGGTTCTATATCCTTTTAAAAATGTTATATCAAAGACAGAAAAATATTCACCATTAACATGTAATAAGTTTGTTTTGCCCAGAATAGCATCATTATACCTCTGCTGTCTCCTACTGCTTTATATATACATGTAACATGGATGTATATGAACACACACATATTTGTGTTTCTGTATTTTATTTCATTTTTATGTTTTTCTGTTGCTATATTAATATTTCAATATTTTAATTACTTTAAGTTTATTAAAATAGCATTTAGCTTAAGATCATATCTATCAATCTATCAGGTCTATCCATCCGTCATCTATCTACACACACTGTAAATTTTGTGGTTATTTCTGAAATACAGATGTGGACTGTTCTTTAATACTTTAAGATCTTTAATACTTTGAGATTTTTAACAGCAGTCTTTAAAACTAATGGCCATTCACAAAGTAAGATTAAAGCCACTAACTTTGTTAATTAGAATACATATGTAAAAGCTGAAGTGTAGCTTTCAGTAAATAGCAATCACCTTTCTTCAAAGTCCTTTTCATTAAAATACCTGTATAAATGGAACTTACAGTAAGGAGTCTCAGCATGAACTCATACAGAAATCTTGACATGAACTCATATTTTTATTACATTCAAAGAAGTACTTTGTGTTTCTTATTTGAATGTCTTGTTCAATAGAATTCCCATTGCTAGGATGTCCATCTTATTATAAAACAAGTGTCAAAATATATATCCCCACTTATTAGCATATTCAACTTGCATAAAAGACACTTCTCTGTGTAGATTTCTTAACTCCAATCCCTGGATAGCCCCCTACAGCTACTATTAGTATAAAGCCTAAATTATAATAGATAAAAGAAACTCTCAATGAAAAGTATTACATGTACAATGAAATACCATTTTGCAAAATGAATTTTTAAGAGGGAATTGAATTAACTCCTGATAATCATTTTATTGTCATTTAATTGTTGTATTAAATGACTCCTCAGTTTGAAGAAAATTATGATGAACTATAGCCATTAGTTAAACAATTAGAATCAAAATTAAAGTATCACAAAATAAACAGTGAACTAATTTGTTCACAGATGGACTCCACTGTATAATGTGTATGTCTCTGTGTGTGATATAAAGATGTCCATTTATCAAGAAAGTATAATCCATGTGTGTATTACATTGGGGAAGAAGACCTTCTGCTCTAAGTCCTTCTAGCTAGACTTAGAATCAAATTGACAGGAGAAAATCAAATTTAATAGGTACACAAATGGGGGATCCACACAGAAACTGAGATGCCAAAGACAATGAAGCCACTTGAAGTTTACAGGAGCTAAGGAGGGGAGAGGGGCCTGGGGACACAAAAGGGAGAAAGCTCATTAGCAAGAAGATGAAAGGAGATGTTTGGAAAATAAGGTACCTCTATTACTCAGATGTTTCTTAGGTAAAGGGGAGTCTCTGTTAATAACTCTCTTCCTGGGACTGGCTTTCTTTTTCAAAGTAAATTTAGACAGTTATGAGCTTTCCCTGCATCTGTCAAGTTTTTAATACTCTTAACTTGAAATAACTTTCTGCCAAAGTGGCACAATTAGGGATGTCTCATCCTGCACCTAATCATTACATACACAATTACATACACAATTAATTACTCACATATGTAGAAAAACACCAGTTTCCCAACTACGTCTGTCATCTAAAATATAAATTACATCCAGAAAGTAGTAAAATTGTCTTCTTGATAAAATCAGGACAGATGTTAGAGTTCAAAGACAATGGCCAAGAAAGAATTCTTGAGATTTCTTTGGTGCAAAAGGTGATTTTATTAAAGCATGGGGAGATAAAGAAAATTCCCAAAGAAATTTTTGTACATTAAAGTAGACTTACAGGATCCTGGGGGTTGGGCCTTTTGCACTTAGCCAACTATTAACATGGAGGCAGCTGAGTCCCTAGAGGAAGCTCACTGCCTATTTCATGGAGTTGTCAGTGGGTTGTAGGGAGTAAGGAAATTTAATATTTTTTATTCTGCCTTTGTTTCCCACATCATTCTGACCAATCAATAGATGTCATGAAAGCCATGCACTAAAAATCATGCCCTTGGAACAATTGAAGAATCCCCCTAACCTGTTACTGAAAACCCATTTACTCCATTTTAGGAATAATTTTAACTCTTACAGCTATTTAGTTTTTCAGCCTACAGGAGATTTGAGTAGACATGATTATATTTTTTCACAGGATGAAATGAAAACTGACTGAGAGATGAGACAGAAAAATTCCTAGAGAGAGAAAGAGAATCAAAAGAAGGGAAAAAGAGAAAGAAATGAAACAGAGTGATATATACAACACAAAACATTTCATGGCTGTTTAGGCCAGTTGCCAAAGGTGGGGGTTTGTTTGTCTTTTTGTTTTTTTTTTGTTTTGTTTTTTGTTTTTTTTTGTAATTAAGTGTTCCCACCTGTCCAATAAGATCCTCCTACAAGTGACCTGTCAAACCTAAAACCTTCTTATCCATTCTAGTAGTGAAATGGAAGCTGAAGTCAGATAAATTCGCCTCTTTGTTTTGAGCTGTTTATCCCAGGCTTTGCCACTTGTTAAAAGCCAGAAGGATCTTTGAGAACAAGCAGATGTTCAATTCTTCTACCAAAAATTAATTGCACTTGTGTAAATTTATCCAGCTCTCCCTTTTGCCCCTCAGGTAAATGATGACCTGAAAGATTTTATAAACCCACAGATCCTACAACTATATATATGTTACAGCACAGACAAATGCAAAAAAGACAGTTCTGTGGTTAAGATGAACAGAATGTTAACAGGAGTATTCGGAGTATACGTACTCGTTTTATCTGAAAAATTCATCTCCAAGAAATGTGAAATATATGTGTTTGTTATGCATTTGTTCAAAGCTTATGTCTTATCCTCTGCCTCTAAAGAAGACATTCACCCATAATCTCTATACACATTTTGAATTGCATTCATAGAGGAAAATATTTCAACTCTTGCCTTTATTCAGGGACTGTGTCTGTGTTTGTTTTAAGCCAGGTGCTATTCTCAAAAGATGACCCAATTTATTCTTTCTCATATAAAAGGAAACTGTTGCCAAAGAATTTATATCAAAAAAGAGATTAGGAAGGAAAAATTGAAGGTTAATTGTATTTCTGAGTCAAGGACAATATGGCAGCCCTTTGTGATTCTTCTCTCACCAGAAATCCTCCCTTACTAAGAACTGCTTAGATGTTATGTTATCCATGTGGGATATAGCAAAGAACAGGAATGAGAAAATGTGATTTCATAGGGCTGTCAGGTGAGGTGAAGGGAAGTAGAGAAATTAAATAGATCCTCACATAAGCGATCAGCTAGTTCATTATAAATATGGGAATGCTCTACAGAAATACAGGGTAGCCTTGAGATAATGGAGATGACTAATCTGTCTGGGGACGGGGAATCTTTTCAAGCAAGCAAAATTTAAGACAAGATAAGAGATCAGGCTAGCTGGAGAAGAGTGTCCTAGGAAGAGTAAATAGATTACATTAAAGTCCTGAAATAGGACAGTTGAGAAAGTTATCAACATCTACGTAGAGATTCCGTCTTTGCCTGAGTGACAGCAGTGAAAAGGGTAAGATATGGACAGAGTCCAACATATTGAACTTCATAGCCGTGAAAATAGGATTTTCTCTTTGCTGTTCTCTGCTATTTCCCCAAGCAAAACATAGGCGCTAGCTATGCTCAGTTGCAGGTTAGGAAAATTCTACACGTGGCTGCCATCGGTAGCTCTACAGTCTGTTCCTATAAAAATATAGGAATGTTATAAATGTTGTAACATTTATACATATAGATGTTAGTGTTTGTTAGGTAATACTATAATTTATAATTGTCTTATTTCCTATATATTTATATGTTTGAAATTTTCAGGAGGCATATGGCACGACACTGTAATTGCCTATCTTCTTGTCTGTATCTCCCACTAGCCAGGGTGACCACAAAATATTATCCGACATGCAGTCCTCTGACCTACCACAGATTCTGCTTTCCCATTTCAAGATAGTAGCCAGGGATGGTTTTCTCTTTACTTTCCTTGGAGGAATAAAGATGGATCCTTTGTGGGTCCTGAGGGTTAAATAGATCACTCATGTTTGTCTTCTTGGAAAGAGATTTACCATTACTGATAAGTCAATATTATTAATCATTTCTATTAAAAGTCACATTTGCCAATTTATTGCCAATATAACATGCATATATATATTTATATATATTTTTTTTCTTGAAAGCATTGTATATAAGGATGGATAAGGTCATTGGCTAATGCAGTATTTAATAAGATTAAACTTACCGTTTAAGATAAGGAAGGTAAATTCTTATTTAGGATGAATTACTTGGCTTCCAATGTGTGCACTTAGACTTAAAAAAAAGTGATACATATTAATGCAGAAATATCAAATTAGAAAATTACTTCTGGTCTAATGGAGACCTGGACATACATTTTATGAGCAAAAAGTCTTATGGTAAGCATCAGAAATAAAATCCTGACTATATATGTATGTATATCTAGATGACACACACACAAATGAGTGACAAGGGCAAGCTACTAGCCACTAGTGATATATTTATGTTCTCTTAATAATTAAGTCTCAGAGTTACAGGGGTTCTATATAACATCTTTTCTGTTAGGCGAGGAATCCAAGGCCCAGAAGAATTAGGTGATTTTGTCAGGCAGCCATCAGCAACATTGAACCTAACTATCACAAAAAATAAAACACCCCTAGTTAATAGAAGTGCTTTTCTGCCATTTTCAATGTGCTTTGTACCATATAGATATCTTAGTCACTTACTTTTTTAAGGCAAATTGGAAAGATTTTAAGACTTTTATCTTTCTATAAGAGTAAAGACTTAGGGCTTCTGGGTGGCTCAGTCAGTTAAGCGTTTGCCTTCAGCCCAAGTCATGATCCAGGGTCCTGGGATAGAGTCCTGCATTGGGCACCCTGCTCAGCGGGGGATGCAGAGGGTTGTCTGCTTCTCCCTCTGCCCCTCTGTCCCTCTCCCCTACTCATGCATGTGCTCTCTCTTTCTTCTCTCTTTCTCTCTCTCTCTTTTTCTCAAATAAATGAATAAATCTTTCTAAAAAGTTGCAGTTAAATTGTCAGCTCTCATCTTTTTCATAGAACTCAGGAAACGATTTTTGAGAATTACTTTGATCCATTAAGAAAGATGAATTAAGAAAGTTCCAGGTCTGCTTTCTTACCCAAATGCATCAAATTTTGTATTAACTTATGAAACAATGATACACTTTGTTTATTTAGTTTTGAAAAATTTTTTGTATAAGACAGTAATTTATTTTTTGTATAAGACAATGTACCAATTTATGGGTTATAATAGTATTCAATTGAGACAGGATCCTTTCTTGGACATACAGGCAAGGAGTTGATCAAAGAAAGGCACAAGGATATTGCCCAAATTTCTGCTCCACAAGATCCTGAGGTGGAATATATATATATTTTAAAATTTGGATATAGTGGTCGCACAATGTTGTATTACTTTCATATGTACAAGTTAGTGATTTGACAAGTTTATACACTACGATACGTTCCACACAAGCATAGCTACCATTTGTCTCATTACATTGCTATTACATTATCACTGACTGTGTTCCTTATGCTGTGTCTTTTATTCTTGTGAGTCATTCATTACATAACTGGAAGCCTGGATAACCCACTCCCTTCTATATTGCCCATCCTCCCTACTCCCCTCTCGCAACCACCAGTTTGTTCTCTGTATTTATATGTCTGTTTCTGCTATTTATTTATTTATTTATTTATTTATTTATTTATTTTAGATTCTACTTAATGGAATTATGGTATTTGTCTTTTTTAGTCTTATTTCAGTTAACATAATACTTTCTAGGTCCCTCCATGTTGTCTCAAATGATGCAATCTTATCCTTTTTTATGGCTGGTAATACTCTGTTGTGTCTGTCCATCTGTCTGCTTACTGATAGATGATAGATAGATAGATAGATAAATAGATAGATGATAGATAGATAGATAGATAGATAGATAGATAGATCACATTTTCCTTATCCACTCATCAACACCCAGGTTGCTTCCATATATTGGCTATTGTAAGTAATGCTGCAATAAACATAGCAGTCCATATATCTGGACATTTTGTTACTCAAAGATATATGATGCAGTGGAAGAGAGAGGAGATTGAGTGAATATCTCTGAGTGATATTTACAGAACAGTAATTGGATCTCTTATACAGTCTGAAGAGACCATGTTGGATGCATCACTCAGGTGTACAAGAAGGCATATTCTGAGGAATATGGTTGATTGACAACCTTTACTTTTGACACCTACCCTCAGGATACTGCCAGCCAAATATTGAGTGTGGTGGAGATACAAGATCCAGGCCACTTCTACCAAAATAAGATTCTATAAAGAGCCAATTTTTGTTCAGGGACTTCCACAGATCTTGCCAAAACTTTCTCAGAGTCGTCTCACAGTATAATGCTCTTCCCATTCTCTTCTTCCATCCTTCTCTTCTTTCAATAATGCCTGCTCAGCATTGTGTTCTGAAGATATCCCTTGCCTTCATCTGATTCTTGAACAGACATCCCTAGCTATACTGTATAAGAAGAGCTCATTAAAAACTTTTCACTTACTGAAACCCATGTGAATGTGATATTAGAAAAAAAATCTTGAATTTTAAGCATTGAGGAGTAAATTTTGGAGGAGCACTGGGATATTATTCTTGCATTGCTAATGATGACTGAAGTCTGTTCAAAATTACTGATTGTGAAAAAAATCAGGAGGGGAAACATTCAATGCATAAGGAAGTCAATGGATTCCATGAGATTTCCTAGTCTATTGGATATGGACTTAGGGGAAAAGTCAGAGATGGTTTCTGGATTGAGAATCATAGCTTCCATCTGATAATATATGGGATTTGAAAAGGAAAAAAGGGAAACCATATATGTATCTCTGTGTGTGTATTGTGTATGCATTTTAACTAACATTGATTTCACTCGTTATTAGAGGCCCTTTAAGTGCATGAATTGACATAGTTTGTATGTGCAGCACTAGTCCCCAAATGAAATTAAGTCTATTGTTAAAAGTAAAGCACTAAGGTGGAGAAGGTCAAAACAACAAAACAGCTTGGGGATAATGGAAACAGATGAAACTATTTATAAGCCGACTTCTTCACCATAAATTAATCTAGATAGTCATAAAGGGCAATTATCTGTCATAAAAAAGGAATTGGAAATTAGCACCGAGGACACTGTAAACGTCTACACTTATTTTACAAACTCAAAAGAAATTTCATATTTAGAAATTGCATCAATTGCAGCAACTTATTCTATAAATTGAAAAAAAAAAACAAAAAGACCCCACACACTACTGATGTAGATCTCATTTCCTGCCATGAAATGAACTGTTTTACATGTCAGTCATACTTTGGAAAAATTAAATTTATTTCAATTTTACTGAACTGCTTAGACTCTGGTATTATCCCTGCAACTATTCATTCTTAAAATAGCCTATGAAGAGCTCTCTGGAGGGCAATTAGAGAAGAGTAAGATAGACACACATTCTGGGAAAATTAATTCATGTAATTAGCTTCCAGACAGAATAATATAGGCATGTTTCTGTCCTGACAGCCTTTGCTCATACACATGTACAATGAACATAGCTTTAAACAAAATATATACATAATTTATTTTCATGTTTCAGTTTTATATTACAAATTTCATTTTAAAATTTAATGAATTCATATCATTTCACCTGGCTTCTGTATCATAACCTATTTGCTGTTACAATTATCCCTCAGCAGTTATCCCTGCTGTTACAATTATCCACCTATGTTATCTCCCCTTCTTCTGTCTAAATATGCACTGAGCCCTATTGCTTCCTTTTTATTCATGGACTCTTTCCCAACAACTATCCTCTTCTTTTCATGAACCAGTAATTTCTTTTTTTTTCCCCCTTAAAAGTCATTTTCTGTGTCATTTGGGTCACCAGAATGTAGGCATTGAGACAAAGTTAGGACTGTAAAAGGGATTTGGTGAGCGATTCCCATGAAGGATAGAAGTCCGAGAAAGTCAGATTGAACAAAACAAGTCTTTGGGGGATTGGCGATCTGTGAAAGGACAGGGAAGAGGGATCAGAAATGGGCAGGGGCGAGCCCTCATCATGATGTCCATCTGACAATGTCTTAGTCACTTCAACGTGGAGCCGTTCAACAGAGCAAAGATTGTCAGAAAAATCGTGCATAGGACAGAATTCAGTCAGATTCAGGGCTGCCTGGCGTGACCCTGGCACTGGCTGGAACACGGAGGTGAAGTCTTAGTGCATTTCCAGCTGGAGACAGCCAACCAATATACTCTTGTGACAGCACAGATTTTTTTTTTTTTTTCTTGAAAGGCTATAAAAATAGTAGATGACCTTGAATATCATAGAACACCCTTTGTGCCACATGAATCAACTTGTTTATAAACATTCAGGGATCCTCTCCTACAAACTTGTTTGCGTCTTTTTTCCTGAAGAGATACTTAGAAATTAGTGGGCTGAATTACAGCCCCCTCATTGCAGGTGATTTCTGGAACACAATTCATACTCATTATTCTCATTGTTTTCCTCTGCTGTTCTCAATGGATTGCCTGATATTGTGACCCAAATCTTTCTAGAAGGGTCTGAGACCCTGTTAACCGTAGTTTACACAGGCCACGTTGTTATACCTCCCACTCATAGTCCCATTTGGATAAGGGATTACTAAGAGGTCCCCAAGTGAATGACCTGTGTTCTACATACAATCTTCTCTGACCCAGTAACGTGATAGCAGCCTAACTGTTCTTGCTCATCCGGGTCAATTACCTAGGCAAAGTAGGCGGCTCCTCTTTTTTTCATGCTGGTTCAGTGATCAAAGGAATCTAAATTGCTCAGGCAGTAACTGTAGATTTCTAGTTTAAGGAATCTTTGCTGTGTTTCCTGACAAAAGTATCTTCCCTTTGGGATCAGAACTTCTAATCCTGGCCACAGAGTTGTAGGGACAAAAGTACTTCATTCAGTGACTCATTGGAGGTCATGGTAAATGGAGCTACTCTTGTATCCCTTTCTGGGGGATACAAGACTCTTGTGTTCTTCCTATTATGGACATAGTGCCGTAGAGAGATTTCATATTCAGTGTGTATATCACATCCTGTTGTAAGTTTTGTAGTATTTTATATCTGGAAAGAAATGAACCTGCTGTATATTAATATCAACACTTGTCATTTTAAATGAAAAAAAATCCTCGTTCTCAATCTCTTATTTAATAAATGAATTATCTTTTTTTATTATTTTTTGGTTCATTCATTTTGATTCATGAAATAACTATCAACTGAGCTATGTTCTAGGTGTCTGTATGGAGCAAAAGGTATGGTCCTTATCTCCATGGAGTTTACTATAGATGTAAGCCCTTACTTTCTCTGAGATTTATAAATGTTTACATTCAAATCAAATAAAGATTGCTTCAATCTTTTCAGTAACTGGTTCATCTCCTAGTCTAATGTGTCTCAAATGTTGTTTCACTAGAAACTTGTGGCAAAATAAGATACATTAAATATTACAGGAAAGTGTACCCTAAACAAGTATGTTAAACAAAATCAGATATGTTTATTTTAATTTGTATTTTCCAGTTCTTTAATATGTTACCATGTATTAGAAATCTCTTAGAATTATAGTAGTGTTTCCAAAACATTTCTCTATGGAGGGTTTATTTTTTAAAGCAATAATTAGCAGTGGTATTCAATAACATTCCAATTTTTAAAGTTCTTTTCTAGAGTCTCTACCTTTTATTTTTTATCTTTTATTTTTCTGTTATTTTTTAAGATTTTATTTATTTATTCATGAGAGACAGAGAGAGAGAGAGAGAGAGAGAGAGGCAGAGACAGAGGCAGAGGGAGAAGCAGGCTCCATGAGGGGAGCTGACATGGGACTCGATCCCGGGACTCCAGGATCATGCCCTGGACCAAAGGTGGTGCTAAACCGCTGAGCCATCCAGGCTGCCCTATATATCATCTTCCTGTCTATAATCTATCCATGTAGAATCTAGCATCTATTTATTTATTTATTATTTATCTTTATATATTTATTTTCTAATCTACCTAAATCTTCCTTTCACCTATAACATGGTTCTAAAATGACTTTCCTCAATTCATCCAGTTATACCAATATATTCATCAAATATCTTTATTTCTATTTATTAATTTTACATATAAATTTGCATACTGTGTATATTTCTATTCTGATCCATATACTTTTCTCTTTGGGTACTTTTCTCTTTTTGTACCATTTGCAAATACTTTTGTTGTTTCTCCTTTATATTTAACTGAAAATTATACTGTGGCTAGTCTTCCATTGTAAACCGTTTTATTTTTGCATGTTTTCATAACTGACTTCTTGTCACTATAGTTCCTATTTGATGTTATAATTTTTTAAAAATTTTATTTATTTTGAGAGAGAGAGAGAGAGCAAGAGAGCACACACATTAGCAGGGGGAGGAGCAGAGGCAGAGTGAGAAAGAGAATCTCAAGCAGACTCCATGCTAAGTGTGGAGCCCAAGGTGGGACTCACTCCCCCAACCATGAGATCATGACCTGAGCCAAGATCAAGAGTCAGATGCTCAACTGACTGAGCCACCTAGGTGCCCCTTGATGTTGTAATTTTTTTGTTAGTCAATTTAAAATATCTTATTAAGGAGACACCTGGGTGGCACAGTTAAGCATGGGGCTCTTGGTTTCAGCTCAGGTGGTGACCTAAGGGTTGTGTGATGGAGCCCACTGTCAGGCTCCAAGCTCAGCAGGGAGGGAGTCTGTTTGAAGGTCTCTCTCTTCCTTCTGCCCCTCATGCTGTGCTCTCTCCCTTTCTCTCTAAAATAGTAAAGAAATATTTTTTAAAAAATCTTGGTTTGATTATATTTATATTGGTTGAAATTTATTAAGAAACCTGAAGAAATTTATAAACATGAGTAATTAGCCATCTCCTCCAGAAACATAAATGTTTTTCCCTTCTTTAAACCCTTAAAATACTTGTATTTTAATTTATGTTACCAGTGACCAATGTACTATTTGATAACGTTTATTTGAGATTTCTCTATAAATATACATAGGGGAGATGATTTTACAAGTTTTAAAAAGTTATCTTTATTAGATTTGGGGACAGTCTTTTTTATGATGTATTTATTTATTTTAGAGAGAGAGAGAGCATGAGCAGGAGTGGCAGAGGGAGTGGGAGAGAAAAATCTCAAGAGGATTCCATGCTGAGTATGGTCCTCAACTCAGGGCTTAATCCCATGACCCTGAGCTCATGACCTGGGCTAAACCAAGTCATAGCCTTAACCGACCACACCACCCAGGTGCCCCAGATTTGGGGACCACCTTAATCATTTCAGTTTAAAGTGTCTCTTTATAAAAAAGAAATTATTTTCATTTTAACTCAATAACATTGACATATTTTATGTTAGATGACAAAATTGCATATGTATGTAAGAGATAAAGGTTATTTGGCAACAAGATTATGTTTAAGATTGATGGGTACATGGGCAGCCGTGGTGACTAGTGGTTTAGTGTCGCCTTCAGCCCAGGGCGTGATCCTGGAAACCCGGGACTGAGTCCCACGTCGGGTTCCTGCATGGAGCCTGCTTCTCCCTCTGCCTGTCTCTGCCTCTCTCTCTGTGTGTGTCTCATGAATGAATAAATAAATAAAATCCTAAAAAAAAAAAGATTGATGGATACAAATACAAAATATTTATGTATTTGACTTAAATATACCAAAAATGATGTACATACTTTTTATCTAGCCAATATTTTTGAAATGTCTTTCAGACATTTTAAAGATATAAAAAATATTTTTTATTAAATTAAAGGAACTCTTTTTCTCCATTATGTTATGTATTATTTAGATTAAGCATAAGCCAAATTTTTTTTGAGGGGAAGGGAGGGCTTTAGGTGAATTTTAAGTACTATATAAACACATTTCCAAGCAAAGAATGAATGATTTTTTTTTTTATATATATTAGGTGTTTAAAAATCTGTACCACAGACAACTTAGGATAATGAAAAGATAAATGCCTTGGATGTTAATGATGTTAATGTTAATGTCCAGGTTTTGTTAGTAGAACCACTTTGTGATTTGACACCAATTATTTAATCTTCCTATATATAAAACTAAAGCTTCTATGATTCACATCAATTACTGGATATTCTTCATTATTTGGGAAATTTACTCCATTTTCAGTTAATTTGGCTCTGAGGAGATAAGAGCTCAACTTTTTGATGGTGGAGATAATCCAGATCTAGCCAATAGGAATTATATCTCCATTGCCACAGTAATTCATTCACTAGTTAATGTGATCCAAACTAGGCCAAACCAGATCGATTCTGGAGATTTTGCTAGAATTATTGAGTGAGAAATATACTTTTACTGAGGTTACAAAGTTAAAGGGAAGTAAGCTTCAACACTAGCGCACATCTTTGTTGCAACTCTGGGCCACTATGTCTGAGAATCAAGTCAATAAAGGAAAGCCTTGCAGAGAAAAATGAATTAAAAAATGAAAACAAAAATAATCTTTTGACACCTTTGGGACTTAAAACTGAGCAGTGCCTGCAGGTGATTATCTCCTTGGAACTCTTTATGACATACACCGATACCTTTTCCCATTCTGCATAAGCTCATTTGTGAGAAGCATTTGCTATATGTACCAGCAAGGCAGCGTTCTAATGTATAAAATATAATCTTGGATTAGATAAAATTTATAATTTAGTATTCTAATGATGGTTCTAGATTCTGAAGCCATTAACAGAGGAAAAAAAGATTTAAAATTTTTATAAGGAATGACACTCTAGCTACAAATTTTACCTTTCTTTGAAAGTTAGTACTTTAAACAAAAAAAAAAAAAAAGATTTTATTTATTTATTCATGAGAGACACACAAAGAGAGAAGCAGAGACACAGGCAGAGGGAGAAGCAGGCTCCATGCAGGGAGCCCAATGTGGGACTCGATCACGGACCCTGGGTCAAAGGCAGACGCTCAACCAGTGAGCCACCCAGGCGTCCTGAAAGTTAGTACCTCTTTAGACAATTAAGTTTTGAATGTTTGCTTAATAGAATAATTGTTCTTATTCGATGATTACATCTCAAGTCTTGATTCAGAGTTGTCCTAGTAACAAATTACTGCTGTAACAAATTACCTACACTAAGTGGCTTAACAATCTTTTTCACAGTTCTGGAGGCTGGGAAGTCCAGGTTCAAAGGACTATCAGAGCCAGTGTTTGTTGACAGCTGCTTCCTGACTTGTAAATTGCTGCTTTCTCCCTGTTTTCTTACCTGAGAGAGAGAAAGAGAGAAAGAGAGAGCAAGCATACTCTCCTTTGTCTTCTTATAAGGCACTAATCCTTCATTGAGGGCTCCACCCTCGTGGCCTAGTTACTTCCCAATGGCTCCACCTCCTAATACCAGTACAGTGGTGGTTAGGATTTCAACATAGGAATTTGGAAGAGCCCTGAGTATTGAGTTGATAACAAGAATACAAGATAAATATTATTTAACTAAAAAGAAAAAAAAATACTTTTTATGGATCTCATTGCTGACATAGTCCAATTATCTATCATATCTTACCCAGATTATTGTTATAGTCTCCTGTTTTTATTTTTCAACTTCTATGTTCCCAGATAGTTTTTTTCTCAACACAGTATATGAATTTAGCTGCTTTAGAATATAAATCTTGTCACTCCACTCAAAAAACAAAATTTAAAAGCCCTAGTATGTCTTCTATAGCTCTCTACAATCTCATCCTCCCAGATTGTGGTTTAATATACTACCATTGTCCCTCTACCCACCCTGCCACCATGGACTCCTTGCTCTTCCTCAAATATACTACATATACTCCTCTCCTAGGTGCCTGTGCCATTCTTCCTGGGAATATACCCATGGCTTCCTTACCATCTCTTTTAATGTACCGCACAAATGTCACTTTCTCAGTGAGGATTTCTCTGACTACTGGATTTAAAATTGCAAAATCCCCTAGAATTCCTATCCTATATCTCTGCTTCATTTTTTCCTATATCATTTAGCTCCAATTAATATTTATTATTTATTTATTTAATTTTACTAGTTGCTTCATCTCCAACCCCTGTCAGAATGCCAACTCTTTGTGGCCATGGTGGCTAGATTTGTAAACTATCAATTTTGTTCATAAATAATCACTCAGTACTCATAACACTGACTTACAAATAGAGTTGGGTTAATGAATATATTGGTTAATCAATGACATTAAATTTCACAAAGTTGGTAAATAAATATTTGTTGGTCGATACATAAATGAATAAATGGATGAATAAATATAAAATGATTATATTGATCAGAATTCTCCAGAAAAGTGGAATCAGTAAGTTATATGGAAATATATAAAAAGAGATTGGTTATAAGGGATTGCTTCATGTGATTATGGAGGAAGAGAAGTCTCCTGGTTTGCCATCTGCAAGCTGGTGTGCAGTTCCAGTCCAAATCTGTCAGCCTAAGAAGGGGCGGGAGGGCAATGAGGTAAGTCCTGCTCTGAATCCAAAGGCCAGAGAAGAAGGAGTACCGATGTTCAAAGACAGGAAAAGATGAATGTCTCAGCACAAGCAAAGATTAAATCCACTCTTCTTCCTCTTTTTTTTTTTTTTTTTTTTTTTTGTAATTCCTATTAAGATCCTGGGTAGATTGGAGGATGCCTACCCACATTGGTGAGGACAATCTTCTTTGCTCTCAGTCTACCTATCTAAATGCTAATCCTCTACAGAAACGCCCTCAGAGACCTACCCAGAAATAACATTTTCACAGATATACGGACATCTCAATCAGTTTGACACATAAAAATAACCATCACATGGATAAATGAATTTCTGGATACTCTGGCCATATTAAGCAGAGAGCAGTGTATTATACTCATAGAATTTGCAATTTAATGGCAAATTGACAATGCCATCTTATATCTCTTCTCACATTTTTTTCCAAAACATCTATCTTTCATTCATAAAACACCCTTATGAGATGATCTTCCAGTTATCAATTTATTCTTCAATTTAAATTTAATCTCCTTTGCCCTGCTTTAGGATACCACAGCTAGAACCTATAAACCTTTCTCGTTTGCCAGGTGGCACAGTATTATACTTTTTTGTTAGAGGGTACGGGATGACCACTGAAGGAGCAAAGTGTTTCCTTAACTGGTCCAGGTGTGCTCCTCTTCTGGCTTCTGCGTGATGCAGCAGCCACCGGTGTGGAACATCTAGGGTGGCCCCTTCCCATGGCTTTCCATGACAACGGCCACTTCTTAGTGAGTTCATCTGGCATCACAACGAGTGTTTTTCCATTTGCCAGCCCCCTCCTGTGCCAGATTCATAAACTTCACTGTTTAGTGGGCATAGCCTATCCGACAAAATCTTAAAATGGTGTGCTGAGGATGATCATCTATTAGGTGTGTCTCTTTCTTGGACACTGTGCCTCAGCCATTGAGATAGTGACTGTTCCCACAGTCTTTGCAGGTTTTTTTTTTTTTTTTAATCTCTTAAGAATTAATGACCTGTTTCTACTTAGTACTTTATGATATTATTTTTTCCATTAAAATCATAGGATAGTTTTGTGCCCTGACTCTAATCTGACTGACAAAAAAATCAGCATCACATGTCCTGTTTTAGCAGTGAGGAGCAGCTTAACTTTATGTGAGCCTTAGGTATCTGCACAATAAAATGGAATTACTTGTTTCTCCTCTGTCAACTTCACTTTGGACATTAAATTATGTTACATATGTGATAAGGTTCTACATACGCAGGGATACACCTTTCAATGTACCATCACTAAAATTATGGCCATATTTCAAATCACTAATAATGGCTTATTCTTGAAGAAATCACAGAATCCCAAAGCCCATTTTCTGAATGTTCTCTGGATAATAAATGTGCCATATTTTAAAACCACCAGTCCAAAGAGAAAAATCCTTGCAAGAAAGGCCCTTTCCCCTACCAGAGAGGACACTTGCATTTAGGCTACCCTTCATTTCACTTTCTCTACAACTGCCATTTAGTCATCTTTCCTTCACTGAAATAGAATATAGAACCCCCATTCTCCCATGGTTTGCAGGAAGCATCTCAGCCTTTTTATATTTTATTTTATATTTTAGTCTACTCTATAATCTATAGCTTTCATCATCAGAAATACATAGCTAACGCTTAAAATTCACATTAGAGTATTGCTCAATATAATACGTACACTAACTAAAGCTAATTAACTGAAATATATAGACTAAAATAATTTCTAAAAATGTTCTACAATTAATAATTAAAGCATGTGATGTGTTCTAATTATAATAAAAATCCATTCACAGCCCTTGATTCTAGAGAATCTCTCTGTACAGCTTACTGGTCACTCAATATCTAAATATTAAGATGACTTCCCTCCAAACCTGAGTTATCTCAAGAGATAAAATACTCTTTGAAAAAGTGAACTAGTTGTTTATAGGGATGCAGAGTCCTCTTGGACACATTTCAGATCACTGATTAAAATGGTCTCAAGTGGGCAATTACAATTCTATGCTAGGACAAATATATTCTTTAAGACAGTTTCTTCTACTTTAAAATGAGTAGCTGCGGGGAACAAATGAGATAATCTGGGCAAAATTTTAAAAAGAAATATATAATATAACACTATATAAATACATATAGTAAATTAATTATATTATATATTATTTATATGTTATAAATACATATATTTAAACTATTTTACATATTTAAAATAATTTATTAAAATATAATATCTATAAGCATATTTGTATAAAATAAAATATTTCTATATAATATACAATTATAAATACAATTGCATTTGAAGGAGGAGGCTCTTTGGGTACACAGAAAACCTTAGGAAGTCATTTAGCCTCTCTAATCCGCTTTTTCATTGTATATAAATAGTGACAACAAATAAGATTCTCTTAGGATTATTATAAAGGCTTAGCTGGTGAGACATGGAAAGCATTCAGTACAAATTGTCCAACATTATTATTTTTATTACAATTATACCGACAGAGTGTCCTTTTTTACTCCACAGCACCGCACATAGAAAAATCATGGAATATTCTGGGTGACCGAATACACTTCATTCTGCTGATTGTCTGGACAGAGCAGTAACTTTTCGATAAAATCAAAGATCCAGTGACAAACCAGCCAGTTGGTTGGAACATGTCTTCCAGCTGCAAGGTTCCCATCAGCCACTTAGGACAATCTTGGTCCCTGGGCACCCACCGTCCTTGGGGAAGTGAAAGTACCTCCCAAGAGTTTTCTTGCATTTATCATCTGTGACTTGGTAATTTATCCACATTTCCCCCCAGGGTGATTCCGCAGGTGAGATAATGTAAGAGCTTGAAAGAGCTTGACTGCTGAGAGCCAAGAAAATAAAAGAAGAAATACAGCTCACCTGAGTCCCTCTGCTGGAATGTGCTCTGTTCAGAGGAATAGCTTCAGACGGTTCCAGGTAGTGGGGAGGTGACTCTGACATCAGGTGACTCTTCACCCGCCTGTGGGTGCTTGCTAGCATTAGTTCATCGAGTGTCCTTTCTCCCAGACAATATTAATCTCGACAACTTTCACTTAAAACCGAATGAAATGAGTTCACATTGATACCATTTTCTTGATTGCCATTTTCAGAATAATTGGCTGTATAAAAGTTATTCCCCCCAAAAGTAGCTTTAACTCTTAAGAAATCATTTTAAACACAGTTTTAAATCATTACCTTCCTCTTTATGGGATCATATCTGAATTGCCATTTATAGTGTTAGTATTTTTTATGGCACATTCCTCAACTATTAACTTCTCTTCTCAGGCAATTTCAGGCTTCTTTGTGTGGAATGATAGTGTTTAAAGACCCTGGGTCTGACATGATACTGAAATTCATTTGCCTTAACTTCTCTTCGAAATTTCCACTTTGAAAGTAGAATTAAGATATCTTTAAATAAAATTTCCTCTAAGTTACTAAGTCCTATTATGTGCAGAATTTGGAGGAACAACAATCAGTACTTTGGCAGATAGAAAACTTCATTCTGTACTAAAAGGAACATGAAACTTAAAATAGAATGTTCTTTTTCTTTTTAATTTTTACTTATTTATGTATGATAGTCACAGAGAGAGAGAGAGAGAGAGAGAGAGAGGCAGAGACACAGGCAGAGGGAGAAGCAGGCTCCATGCATCAGGATCTCTGATGTGGGATTTGATCCCGGGTCTCCAGGATCATGCCCTGGGCCAAAGGCAGGCACTAAACCATTGCGCCACCCAGGGATCCCTAAAATAGAATGTTCTATATTCAGGTCACCATTCAGCCATTTGTGTTAAGGCCCATGAGAATTTATTTACTGTCTTGCATTTCAGTTTTATTTATAAACAAAGATATATTAGTATTATATATACTCCGCAGGAAAAATATGATTAATGCATCACAATTGTAATCAAATGATTAAAAATTGTTCCTGGCACACAAGTGTTAAATAATATACAATTTTCCTTGCAGCTTCGGGTTACAATTTATGTACATAATACCACTCAATCATCTGGCATGTATTAATGACATGTTGCTGTCTACTCTAGATTGAGCATTTTAATTTATAAAATGATGCTCAATAAATCATTAATATTATCAGCTCAGTTAATTCCTCACATACTATCAGCAGACTAAGATACAATTTCAAGTTTCAGTTGCAAATAGTTATAAAAGATGGAATTCCATTTTCTTTCATAAGAAAAGCTAGAGAGGAAATACCTAGCAGAGTATGTATAGATGTTTTACATGGAATTCCTGGGAATAATATAAAGTTAAGGCAAAGAAACCCTAAGAGTTGAATAGAATCTTCATCTAATATGAGGTGGAATGGAAATCATTTTAGTCCCTTCATGTGACTGAACCAACAAACGTTGAAGGGGCTGCTGTACTGCCTGGGACAATTGATTCTGATCACCAAAGAGAAATGGGGTTGCCACTCTACAGTGGTGGCAATGACAACTATGTCTGGAATATATAGGATTCACTAGTCATGTTATAGTACATTTATTCCCAAATAATATTTGTCAGTGAGAACTGTAGAAAAAAAAATAATTTACTAATAAGGAAATACATGATTGAAATGATTCAATAAGGAAGATATTTCTGTGAGAAATAATAAAGTCAACCTGCTGAGTTGTTAGAAGAGGTAAGAATAAAATGAAATGAGTGATGGAAAAAAATCTATACTGTTGTAATTCAGCTTAATGCCTGCTAGAGAAGCAAAATCACAGCAGCAATGTTTTTGTTGTCATTTATTGTAATTCTTTTCTCTTAAATTTTATAGAGAGTATCATCCATGGTACGTCACTTTACAATTTAAATTCCTGCTGAAAATATGAATGAATTGACAACATCCTGCCATAACTGGGATAGTCCAATAAAACCATGTTTATTGGCAGTGGTGGTGATGGGGTAGGGGGGTGGAATGTGAATTTCTTCTTCAAGTAGAGGATGTGAATGGATGCTGAATGGCAGGACTGATTGGATGTTCTAACAATTCTGTTTATTTTGCATATTTATTTATCACTCTCTTTAACTTGCTCTCACACTATAACCTATGCCATTTGGGTTCTATCACCCTGTGGAGTGCAGACAGCCAATGGAAGGGACTTGTAGGATATCAGAAAATAAAGGAGGAGAAAAGTTGATTAATGATTCCCATGCCTTGTCCTTGTCATTCCTTTGTTGCTTTACTATGGATCCAATGGTGACTGTGTCCCAACAGGCCAGCTTCTGGTGAGTGGCTTACTTTCCATTATTTCTCTGCTGGCTGCAGTAGTTTTATTCATGCCTCTTTAATTTTAGGTCTAGATGTGGCAACGGTGTCTTCATGATTGCTCCTGTCCTCTTCACACTGAATATGCAAACTGTGAGTACCTAACTTTAACTTTTACCTTTGCTTATACCTCTGGAAGCAATCCTTCCATTAAACCCTCTTCAGAGGAAACCTTTGATATTCTCTGTGTGGTCTGCTGGGTACTTGACTACTACACAAATCAGTGAGGTTCTCCTCAACATATGTTGTCTCCCTACTAATATTTTCTCCTATAGCCTCTGCCTATTTCTATCTACACTTAATTTTTCTTCAAAAGGTACTTTTAGCTTGTGCTATTGGTAATATTTCCAAAAGAAATTTTATTTTTTTTATTTTTTTAAAGATTTTTTATTTATGTATTCATGAGAGAGAGAGAGAGAGGCAGAGGCATAGGCAGAGAGAGAAGCAGGCCCTATGCAGGGAGCCCGATGTGGGACTCGACCTCAGGACTCCAGGATCATGCCCTGAGCCAAAGGCAGATGCTTAACCATTGAGCCACCCAGGTGTCCCCATAAAACAATTTGTAGTTAAATAACAAACCCAGCTAAGAAAAAATTTACTGAAAATGGTTAAATATTTACTCTCAAAAAAATGAAAATGAATCCAGAATTGATGTCACCATGAACAAAAGGGTATAGACATTAGAGTTACTTCAGCCTCATGGACCCTTTCCTTTCTCAGAAAAATTTTCCTTCTTAAATATCTTTCTTTGTACATGTTTGCTGAACATGATTATTGAGCTGCTATAATCTCCCTACCATATCAATGTAATGAAATGATGACTAGAGTTGGAAGAGATGTCAGTGATCACTTAGTCCATTTCTTTATTTGGTTGATTCAGAAACCCAGGCCAAGAGTGAAGAAAGTTGGCCAAGACCTACAGTTTCTGACCAGCCAAGCCTGGTGTGGGTCTTTGACTTCTGGTCTTGAGGGCATCCATTGGCAATAAGACATCGGTTCTCATTTATAAATTGTTCCTATAACAAATGTGCTTTGCAAATTTAAATATACAATTAGCATATAACATGTTTTGATAAGTGGCAATATTTATGGAGTGATTAATGGGAATAGAGGTAGAAATAGGGATATCTATGAAAATATAGAGCTACAGATATGAAGGCATAGAATATATTCTAGAATAAAGTGGTTTGCTAGGAAGAGAGGAAAAGGTTCATTAACGTGCAAGTGTTCTGAAAAGGATTAAGCCCTGATCATTTATGACAATATTTTCTCCTAGGGCAGAGAAACAACCAGTCTCCCCTGGCTCTGACAAGTCCAATATGCTTTGTCATTCTTAAAGTGTTCCAGTTGGTTTCACTAAGAAGGCATAAAACAACTGTGAATGGCCTGAAGGGACTACAGCTCATTCATTACCTCTCTTTCCAGTGATGAATATCACACATTGAGTCTCAGAGCCCTCCCACCGATCCTGCTAGGGCTATACTTGGGAAGTGTTTTTCAGAGAATAGGAGCTTTGAGCAAACTGCCCTCATAGTTTCCTTGTTAGTTGATGGGACGGTAGGCAGCCTGCGGGATGAGCTCAGAAATAAAACACAGAAAAGAAAAGCAGAGGGAAGTGACAAGGCAAGGTTTGGGATTTATTACAGATTGATTTTGATGACCAAGATGCTAAAAACACAATGTAAAATGTGAGACAACTTTATATTTTAAACCTTGCCCTGAAAAAAAATAAATAAAATAAATAAATAAATAAAAATAAAAATAAAAATAAAAATAAAAATAAAAATAAAAATAAAAATAAAACTTGCCCTGTTGAGGAGTAAAAAGGTAAAACCCTGGGATTTTGGCCATCAATTTAGGAACCATTAAACACAAAGAGCAAAATTAGTACTAAAAGACATGTTCCTTTGTGAACTGCATCTAACTCCTTGCTTTACGGTCAAATCTGTTAAGTTGTGTGGAGCCTAACACAGGAACAGGACACGGGGGGATTGATCAAATGTTGTGAAGTAATGATTACATAAGTGGAAGGCTGGTGTCACACATACCACTCTGTGACAACGAAAAACTACCAATCATAGAAGGATCTCTTGGCAAAGACCCAGAAGATTCTTCAGGATTTTGGAAGTGACTCAGCATCATTATTCTATAGTGCATGGTTTGGATTAAGAATCCCCACTTCCTTCTGACCTTTTCAATCATATAATAAATAGTAGCCCCGTTTTGTTCCAATTGCTTATTTTCCTGAATGAATGAAGTGGGATAACTGACATAAAAGAGGTCATTCAGAATTGTCGAAAAGTGAGATGGTTTCACTTTCTGATGTGATGCATCCTTTGCCTCTGCGGGAAGTTACCTGGGACCATTGACGGGCAAAACATTACTGAAGGCAGCCATGTAGAAATTTAAGTGTATTAAAGTTAGAGAAAACAATATTTTCAAAAATCTGTGAAGTCTAGAATCTGTTTACACTCTAGATACAGTAGGTTTACTTGTTTGTGTGTTTTGTTCAATTGCAGTCTGTTCAATTAAGGTCTTCACACCGTCTAACTCATCTGCAAACTTATCGAAGAGAGAAAGGCTCTAGGAATAACTAATCAAGTAAATATGTATTTCAAAGAAAATGTGATATGACAGAAATAAGCAAATATGATATAAAGTTTAAGCTACCATTAGTTTTTTCGTAATACTACATAATAATGTATTTTCTTTCACTTTAAATGTATAGCATTTCCGATGTATCCATCAGTCTTAAGTATTACTTTACAATCACCTAACTACCCTTGAAGTATGTTGAATGGTTATACAATGGGCTTTTATTGTGCAGTAACCTTTATTAAATGTCAAGTTTTTGGTCTGATGCTTACAAAATTGCTCCCTGCTAGAGGACCATGACTAACACTAGTAATCAATAATCCAAGAGAGAAATGCAAAACAAAACAAATGGCAAAACAAATAAAACCCACAGATAAATACAGTATAATTCAGGGTGGGAAGTAAAGTAAGCTTTAATTATACCTATATAGTATTACTACATTATTACTATATTACTAATTATTATATATGTTACTATATTACTTTTTAACTGGTGGGAAGTACAGATGTTTTGTTTTGTTTTTTAAATAATTTTTTTTAATTTTTATTTATTCATGATAGGCACACAGTGAGAGAGAGAGAGGCAGAGACACAGGCAGAGGGAGAAGCAGGCTCCATGCACCGGGAGCCTGACGTGGGATTCGATCCTGGATCTCCAGGATCGCGCCCTGGGCCAAAGGCAGGCGCCAAACCGCTGCGCCACCCAGGGATCCCTTTTTTAAATATTTTTTTTTAATTTTTATTTATTTGTTTTGTTTTTTAATATTTTATTTATTTATTCATGGGAGAGACAGAGAGAGAGAGAGAGAGGCAGAGACACAGGCAGAGGGAGAAGCAGGCTCCATGCAGGGAGCCCGACGTGGACTCGATCCCGGGTCTCCAGGGTCATGCCCCAGGCTGAAGGCAGCGCTAAGCCACCCAGGCTGCGCAGTACAGATGTTTTTTGATAGATCATTTAATATTTTTTCATATGCAGCATATATAAAAAATAAAAAATAGATTCAAATACATTTAGCATGGATTTATACCTATCCCTAGTGATATGACCCCAGTTTTGAGGTTCTTGAATCCCTCTTCCTCTGCCCCGACCTTGCCCGCATTCTCTATCAAGTAAATAAATAAATCTTTAAAAAGAGAGGCAGAGGAAAATAACTTCCTTAACCCAAATGAATGAATACTTGTGGTTATAATTAAATTACATAGACAGACTCACATGAGTATTAAAAGGAGTTGTTCCCCCAAGAACTCCAAGTGCAGGAAGACAATCTATTCTAGGGCACTGGTGACAATGAAGATCCAGTTAAGATATTGAGATATAAGCAGATTTTTTTTTTCACAGAGTATAAGAGCAAATCGAAAGCAAGATATATGCTATTAATAATAAGTAAATAAATTAAAACAGGAAACTATGGTAAGGGAGCTTGAGGTAGATGAATGGAACCAGAGATCTCCAAGGTAGATGTTATAACTGATTAATGATTTGGGGATGAGTAGTATTCAATGTAGGGGAAGTGACCTTGAACACAGGCACGTGAGTGTAGTAAGTTTTCTAAGGCACACGTTAGTCTTCTCAGGCAGAACCCAGACTTTCCCTATTCTTTTCCAGAATTGAATCCCAACAGCTTGAAATAAGCTAAACTTATTTAACCAACTTTTTTTACCTGCATCTACTGAACCACATCCACTGTTTGCCTTGCATCCAGTTGCTCATTATTTTTTTTTCAGTTGCTCATTATTTAATTTGCCTAATAAAGTGCCTCATATTATATGAAAGTATATGAAGGATAGAAAAAGAAAGGAAGGAAAGAGGAAAAGGAAAAAGATATATGATACAAGTAAATATAAAAGGGAGTAGAAATGAAAAAAAATGCACACGACAGACATGTTCCTTGGAGTTTATCTAAATTGGTAAATTTATTCAGTGCTATTCTTCATAAAAATGACCTTATCTTGAGAATTGTGTGATTCCTATCCTTTAAGGGCATGAATTCACATTATTATACCAACCTGATTTAAATACATGATCAACTTAGAACAGTTTTATCACTGGCTTCTTTATTTTCAAAGGAGTTTTAACAACCTTTTTCACTGGCAGGGAATGTATCTCCTGAAGGCTCTCAGAGTGATTATTTTCCTTCATTCAATAATGGAGTTATATTTGAAACACTGAATGAAATATTTTCCCTATATCTAACCAGAATATTACTTGTTCAAATCAATACCCATATATCTATAAGCTCATAACAGAGGATAATTTCTTAGCAGGTACGAGGTATGTAGGGTTATATAATTGGAAAAGGTAAAAGGATAATTGAATTACACATTTTTTAAACTTTATTTTCTTTGAAATTTTCCCCTTTGTTTTCAAATTACCTTATGAGGTATGATTTATAAGTAAAAGCATTTTTATTTTTTTGTTTTTTTAGCATTGTTAAAAAAATATATATTTATTTATTCATGAGAGACAGAGAGAGAGAGAGAGAGAGGCAGAGACACAGGCAGAGGGAGAAGAGGCTCCATGCAGGGAGCCTGATGTGGGACTTGATCCTGGGACTCCAGGATGACACCCTGGGCCGAAGGCAGGCACTAAACTGCTGAGCCACCTAGGGATCCTCTGTAGCATTTAAACAATTTTATTTATGTAATGATATTAATCTTTTACACAAGCCTGAAAGTTCCATGAGGTAGGGACTGTTTTCTCTTGCTAACCATGGTATTACTAGGGCCCCAGTACCTTATGTACAGCAAGTAGTGTACACTCAGTACTCTCTTAGCAGGTTCAGCCTTTCCCCCAAATCTAGCTCAGTAGATACTACTCTCCAAGGAGACATGGACGGTTCAGAAACTGTGAGCTTGGTGGTGGAGACAGTGGTTGAAGGGCCAGAGGGATGGCAGAGGTAAGGGCTGGTGTAATGGGATCCTGGGGAGATGAAACGATGCTCATTTAACGAGTCTCCTCCCATGATCCCAACCTTCCATTCCCACCCCAAATGAGTCTGTCTTCAACCACCTATGCATTCATTTCTCCAGAGAAAGAGGTAAACCTCACAGTATAAAACCAAAGCCAGAATAACTTTGCAGAATTAGAAAGTGTCCAAGGAACCAGTTACAACTCGACTGAATTGGACTTCAACACAGAAATGATCGTGTTCCTCCAAATACTCTTCAGTCTCGGAAGCTCACACTCCTCCAGCAAGTAGAAAGATAAATACACCTTCTTCTGTGGTCAGCTGCTGAGGAAGAACTTTTCTCTTCTGATGGACCAGCACTATTTCTTTTTTGTGGCTCTTTTCCCTTCTCCTTTCCTAGGTTTTCCTTTGCCATGAAGCTTCTTGAGACACAGCTGCTCATCCTTGAAGTCCTGATGCTCATCTCTATAGAGGCCAAGGAAACATAGTGTCCCCATGAGTGCAAAAGAAGTGTTGTGATTTGGATACCAGTCAGAAGTCTCCTTCCTCTTGGCCAAAGGCTGCTCGCTAAACAGTTTCACTACTTTCATTGATTTGGAGTCAGTAGGCCTGGCAATTTCACCGAACAGCCAGGCGCTCAGACCAGTCATGCGCAAGGCATATTCTGAAAGGGAAGACATTTCCTGAGCAGCAAGAGGCCCTGCAAGCCTTGCTTCCTCCTTTTCCTTTCAGCACTCCCGTTCTCAGATTCACTTCCTTCTCAACTCTTGCTCCATTGTGTGGGCAGGAGTGGGCTGGGCTGCCTCCTCCTCGCGACCTTCCTCTCCCACGCGCCCCTAAGTAAAAGCATTTTTAATGTATAGAACTCAATGAGTTTGAGCAAACTCACATAACATTATCACCATGAAGGCCCATGACATGTATATCATCTTTCAGTTTCCTCTTTCCCCCAGGAGGTTAGTATGCATGGTAAGAACTTTACACTAAAGACCTATAATACAGTATTATTAGATATTGACACTATGCTGTGTAGTAAATCTCTCTAGATCGTCTTTATTTTGCATAACTGAAATTTTGTACCCTTTGATCATCACCTCCTCGTTTCTTCCTCTTGCCAGGCCCTTGCAATCACCATCAATTCTCTGTATCTGTCGGTTTGATTATTTTAGAGTCCACATATAAGTGAGATCATATAGTTTTTATCTATCTGCATTTGGCTTATTTCACTCAGTATTATGTCCTCCAAGTTCATCCACATTGTCACAAATGGCAAAATTTCCTTCTTTGTAAAGGCCAAATAATACTCCATTGTATGTATATACCACATTTTAAAAATATATTCATCTACTGATTGATATTTATGTTGTTTCCATATCTTGGCTACTGTGAATAATCCTTAATGATCATGAGTGAAGGTATGTGTTTAAGATCCAGATTTCGATTGTTTTGGAAAAATATCCAGAAGTAGAATTGTTCGATCATACAGTAGTTTTATTTTTAATTTTTTAAAATATTTTATTTATTTATTCATGAGAGACACCCAAAGAGAGAGGCAGAGACACAGGCAGAGGAAGAAGCAGGCTCCATGCAGGCAGCCCAATGAGGGACTCAATCCCAGGACCCTGGGATCACTCCCCGAGTCAAAGTCAGGCCCTAAGCCACTGAGTCACCCTATTTTATTTTATTATTATTATTATTTTATTTATTATTATTATTATTATTTTATTTTATTTTATTTTAGGGGATCCTAATGGGATCCCCTATTTTTAATTTTTTGAGGAACTTTTATACTATTTTCCCTAATGGCTATACCAAATTATATTCCTACCACAGTATACCAGAGTTCCCTTTTCCCCATATTATCGCTAACACTGGTTATCTTTTAGATGTTCAATAATAGCCATTCTAGGAAGTATGAGGTGATACCTCATTGTGATTAATTTCACTGCTCTGGCTCCCTGTCTATGATGAATAGAAGTAGTCTGAGTAGGCAACCTTGTCTTATTCCTGATTTTGGATGAAAAGATTTTGTTTTCACCATTGGGTTGGATGTTAGCTATGGCTATGTCAGATATAAACTTTATTACATTGAAGTACATTCCTTCTGTATCTAACTTTTGACAGTTTCCTTTTTTAATCACAAAGAATGTTGGCTTTTTGTCAAATGCTCTTTATTCATCTATTGAGATGATCATATGATTTTTATCCTTAATTTGTTAATGTCATGTATCACATTTATTGATTCACAAATTGAACCACTCTTGCATTCAAGGGATACATTTTACTTGATCATGGTATATAATCCTTTTAATGTGTTGTTGAATGGAGTTTGCTAAAGCAGCTCCTTTATTCATTATTGATCTGCTCAGATATTCTGTTTCCTCCTGATTCAGTCAAAATAGGTTGCATGTTTCTGGGAATTTCTCCATTTTTTCTTGGCTGACTGGCATGTTGGTGTGTAGTTCTTCACAGTAGTCTCACAATTCTTTGTAGATCTGTAGTGTCCATTGTGATGTCTTCTCTTTCATTTATAATTTTATTTTTTGACTCTTTTCTTTTTTCTTAGTCTGGTTAAGACTTTGTCAATTTCTTTTTATCTTTTCAGAAAACAAAAATGAAATCACAACAAAACAAAATTTGTGCAATGCAACAAAAGTAGCCCTGAAAAGGAGTTTTATTGTGATAAACACCTACAATAAGAAAGGAGGTCTCGATAAAGAACTTAACTTTTATACCTCAAGAAACTAGAAGAGGAAGAATGGACTAAGACCTAACTTATCAAAGGAAGTAATAAAGGTTAGAGGAGAAATAAATGAAATAGAGGCTAGAAAAACAATAGCAAAGATCAAGATAAAATGTGAATTATATGTTTCTAGAGTGATGTTCCCCTGTGCTTCCCCCTCCATACCAATTGAATGAATCAGTAGTGAGTCTATGTAGTTTTACACCCAAAGTCTAATGAAATCACGTTGTGTCTCTACACGCCCAGTGATTTGGAGCCTGTTGAATCATTTCCTACAAAATAAAAAATGGGTTATATCACTTTTCATTCTTTGCCAGTAATGAGAAACAGTATTTTTGGGGGGCCTATTTTTGGTTTTGATGGCAGTGATCTACATGAGTATGTTACTCTAAGCAATTTACCTAATTACCCTACACTTGTCAGATATGCATAGAACTTAGTACAAGAAAAGATACTTCCACAGAATTTTTTTTTATCAAAATTTGGTTATATTTGGCAAATAACCACTTTCAGTGAATGGGATGTTACCAGCAAGGATTAGCTACATTATTTTCCCAGTTTAGCTCTCTTAGGCAATAGTAGCTTACGATATTATTTTTTTCATTGTCTAGTTTCTATCTCTTTTTTTTTTGTACACAATGTAGCTTTAGTAAATTTAGCATAAGTGTCTTCCCAAAGGCTTCTACACATAAGTTTACAAGCACCTATCTTACTTAATAAATGAAGGTGTTACTCGAAAGACACATTATACTATATCATTTTAATATTTCATTTAGCCCATGTTCCTGATCCATAGTGTTCTCAAGCCATGCATCAAAATCTTGAATTGCCTAAATTTTATAGGTGAAATCAGTAACAATAATAAAATCCTATATATTCTTCTTTCCTTTCGTGCCTATTTTTTCCCTTGTTTCCCCTAGGGTTTTAACTACTTTCAAAATTAGAGATCTGCTTTTATAACAAAATCTTTTGAATATAATAGCTCAGAATAAACAGGAAAAAATACTGTAAACAATGGAGTTTGGTCACTCAAAATCACTTTTTACTTAAGAGTCAATAAATGACCCCAAGAAAGACAATAGGATAAAATTTTTATTTCATTACTTAATCTTATTTCATTCATTCGGAAAATATTTATGCAGCGCCTACTAAACATTGTTAAGGCACTGAAAAAGGCTAAATTCTTATTCATATTAAGTCTCGGGTGCCTTATCTAAAGTAGTCAAACTCTCAGAAGCAAGAAGCAGAATAGTGGTTACAGGGGTCAGGGGAGGGGGACATTGGCAGTTGTTCAAGGGCTTTAGGGATCCAGTCATACAAGATGAAAATTTCTAGAGATGTGCCTTACAACATTGTGCTTATAGTTAACAATCGTGAACTGTGTCCTTGAAAATTTGCAAAGAGGGTAGACTTCATGTAATGCACTTATTTGTTTGCCACAATAAAAAAGATAAAGAAATGTGTCTGGCGCATAGATAAACTGAATGGCAGCTACAGTTCTTGGGAATGGTCATAGCGTATTTTAAAAGTCTGTGCCCAGTGACTGAGGATAGAGAGCCTTGGGAGCAGTGAGTGGTGGGAGGAGAGGTCAGAGAAATAGCCAGAAACCAGATCCTGTAGTGCCTGATGTCAGCCTTCAGGGGAAATTTGGACAATAAGCAATTAGGAGCCTCTGGAATTATAAGAACAAAGGGCGACATGATGGAATTTTTCACTTCATTCTCTTTAGTTCTCCATCTCTTTATTAAGGGTTTAATTTGGAGATTCAACCCAGAATGGCCCATAGGTATGGCCCCTCAGAAAGTAGTTTTTGATACTGAAATAAGAATCACTGTGGAATTTGGCCTTTTTTTTTTTTTTCTAAAGGATTTGAAACAGAACTTCTTCCCTGAATTTCATCCCAGCTGTATTTCTTAATCTCCCTTATAGACACAGAAGAGCCTGAAGCAAACTCTATATTATAGTCAAGAAATCATCCAAATCGAAGTCCTTTAATGATCTATCCAACAGCTAGCTCATTGCAAATTGCCACTGTATGAGCCCTTTTATAACCATTGATAGTGGCCTAATCATTACTTCACAATGCACTCTGAATTAGATGAAGACAAACTTATTTCTCCTGAAGCTTATTTCCTCCTGTTGGAAAAAAATTATCTGAAACTTGGAAATAAACAGATTATGAGGGCTTTTTTTTTTTTTTTTTTTTTTAGTACAATTCTGGGCTTCCAGTTTTGCTAGAATTTGTATTGACTGGGATATTATAATTATGTAAAGACAGATATTGACTTGCAGATTTTTTGTACATTGGAAGACAAATAATTTCTTTCTGGTGGAAGAGATAACCCAAGAGGCTGTGGTTCATGGTTTGCTGGACATTAATTAGGTTTCCGTATAAACCAGCACTCTTAACCTGGCATTTTTTTTGTTATTTTTTTTATATATACTTAGCTTTCCAAGTGCACTTTGAACTGTGCACAACATCTTAGTGGGTTTTTTTTTCTTAATTAATGAATTGAACAAGTCTTTGATATGTGTACATTTTGGAATAATGATTTTTTTCCTTTTTTGAAAATTATACTTTAACATCCCTCGAATCTTCTTCTTCATGATCAAAGCTCCAGTTCCTTTTTATCTCCACCCCAATAGACATCTTCAGGTTTCAGCAATACTTAAAATACATGTCAGTATCAAAACTTATTTTCAAGAAAAATAATATCACAGTTGATTATGATTTACAAGCATATAGCCAAAAACAACGACACCAGAAGCTTCCAAAAGGGGCTGTTGCTATGGAGATCTCATCACAGGCATCCCACATGGAGGATGATTAGGTGATTATGAGAGTGATCATTATTATTTTCAGTTGTCAGTTACCACCTAAAATATTATTATACATTCAAGCAGGAAGAAGACATAAAGCCCATTAAGTTGCCAGTCCGAAGACTAAATGACAGTCTGGCATGCTGTTTGCTATGCAAGAGGTAGATGAAGAGGGAGAAAAAAAAACAAATTTGCCTCAGTACTAGCTGGAAAAACAGTCAGTACTAGGGAATAAATACCTCCTTTGTAAGGAATATGTAAGCCATTGTTTTTTTTTCTTGGAGCAAGACACATTTGGATAACAAGATAGAGCTCATATAAAGGGAAAATATCTAAAAAGAGTATTGATTACATAGGTGGTATGACATATATATGGCAGTGATTCTTAAAATTGAGTGTGTTGATTCATTGAGTACATAATAAAAAAACAGCTTCCTTAGCATCTAGCTCGAGAGATTTTCTTGAGCAGTAAATCTAGGGTATGATTCAGAAATCCATACTTGTAATACTAACTTCTGATTATTCAAATGCAGGTGTCTTATCTAACATTTCATTGCCAAGATAGTTGAGGCAACAATGGTTTCCTCACTTTAATCTCAGCTCTACTTTCATAAGAGCTTGAGTAAGTCAACATATATTCTTTGTGTGGATAACATAAATAATATAGTCAATCTGAAACATATGTATACTACATTATACTACATTTATATGTATAAATCATTCTGTCATTTATCTTCTATTATCTATCTATCATCTATCTATCTATCTATCTATCTATCTATCTATCTATCTATCATCATCTATCGGCCTATCCCTATTGTAAGTCCTTGCACCATTCTGATTTCTGATTAGGATAATTTATGCCTCTCTTTTCTTTGATTTTCCATGAAAACAGATTCTTTAATCTTGTCTAATTTCTTTAATACTCTCTCTGAGGAAGTCTGGTAAATTGGAAAGGAAGAATAAAGTAAGAACACCATTATATCCATTAAATTTTAAATGTGTAACTCAAACACCCACCTTCTTTTCTGAATACTTCCTCATCACTCAGCTTAACCCTGTATTGCCATTGACAGTAACCTTGAGTTCTTTAAATGTGTCAGTTCATTATTCTAGTGGGTCTATGTACCCATTATTTAATTAATCTGAAGAGGTGTTGATACACACACACACACACACACACACACACACTAAAAATCTTGTAGGAATACCAAACATTAAATTAAACAAATGATTACACAGAAAAAAAAAATGTATTATCAATTGTACCTAGAAAATTGATGTAAAAAGCTGCAATCCTAAGAAGATTGTTCAGTGCACCATTCCATGTATTTCTCTTAATAAGATATTAAATTATAGAACCAGGCCAGTTTATATACAAACCATAGCTGTACTTGGTATGCCTCGGTTGCCTTTTTACATTTGATCATTTTAGAACTGTACTTGGAAGTTTATAAGGCATTTTCACCTTCTGCTTTCTCATTTGGTCCTGCTAGCAATCTTGTGAGGTGAGGAAGGCAGGTGTGGATCTTATTAGTTTATAGGAAAGGGTGATTAACGTTAGGGAGGATGAATGACTTGCCTCGGTTCACAAGGCTAATTACCCTGCAAGGATAGAACCAGATTTAGACTGAAAATATATTAAACTAATTTCAGAGTGATTATCATGATAGTACTATGAAAAGGAAGCAATGGGACTTATTCCCACATTATTTATTGAGCCATTACTTTGTGCCAAACCCTACAAATATAGCCATAGACAGATAAAATTCCCACTCGCAGGTAGATTATATTTTTGGCAGCCAAAAAATCAACAAATCAATAGATACTGTAAGGTCTCATCATACATATTTTGAAGATATGGAACTATACAGGCATCGATAAAGAAAGGCATGGAGATAACAAGTGACAGAAGTAGGGTGATAGAGATACTATTTTAGATAGAATAATCATTGCACACATTTCTGATAAGGTGATATTTGGATGAAGCCTAAAATGAGTGAGACATTTGATATTGGAAGAAGAGCAGTTATGGAAAAGGAAAACAGTGCAAAGACTCTGAGATGGGATATTTGGGAGCTCCAGGCACATCAAGGAGGTGGCTGGAACCAAGTGACTGGAACCAAGTGAGTCATAGATAATAGGTAGTAGATGAGGACGAGAAAGGCACAGTCAGGTCTAATACACCATGATGAGGATATTTTATTGATTAAATGAGAAACCATTTTTTTTGGGGGGGTGCCATGATTTAATTTATGTTTTTAAAGAGTTATGTCATTTTGTGCTTTGTAGACAGGAGGAGAGGTGAATAGGATGACAATTTAAGGGGTTAGTGCAGCCATTCAAGAAGTTTAAAAAGGTTTAATTAAAGATTTTGATGGATTTTGTAAGATCCAACCTTTCGTGAGCTGTTCAGTTCTACAGAAATCCTGTCCCATTTATTTCCTTCAAATAAAATTTATTGTGTATCAGGGAGGGTTCTATTCATAAGCAATTATTTTTAAAATGATGGTGGACAGAGAAGAATTAAAGCCTGCTTATTATTACTAAAGCTATGAACTTTGGATAAAGGAAAATTGAAAAGGAAAGTAAATGCTCAATTTTTCCAAATGAAAATAAAAATCTCATTTGAGGGCACCTGGATGCCTCAGTTAAGCATCCCACTTTTAATTTTGGCTCAGGTCATTGTCTCAGAGTTATGATATCAAGCTCATCAGGCTCCAAGCTGACTATGGAGCCTGCTTAAGAGAGAATCTTAAGAGAATCTTCTCTCTCTCTCTCTCTCTCTCTCTCTCTCTTCTATTCCCTTCCCCTCCCACCCCTACATACTCCCTTTCATTCTCTTTCTCTCTCTCTCTCTCAAAAAAAAAAAAAAAAAAAAACTCATTTGAGAAAAGATTTGGAATCTAGTAGAATCATTTCTACCATAAAATTTGAAATATGGTTCTTTTTATTGTTTCATCAGTGTTTTAAAGGCCTCTCAGAGTGCTTGGGTGGTGCAGTTGGTTAGGCCTCTGACTTGATTTTGACTCAGATCATGATCTAAGGGTTTTGAGATGGAGGGCTCCTGCTCAGGTAGAGTCTGCTTGAGATTCTCTCTCCCTCTCCCTCTTCTTCTCGTGCTCATGCTCGGTCTCTCAAAATAAATAAATCAATCTTAAAAAAATTAAAAAATGAAGGTGTCTTTTTTTCCCAATAAAATGTCAAATAAAACTTGTTAAAAGTTTACTCTTAGGTCTAATTAATTAGAAATATTTCTCTTTGTCATTGGAATTATATCTTAATGAATACAGAGTATATTTTAAAAGAATAATATTTTAATTGCTGACTTTGAAATTTCACATTAAAACAATAAGCGTGGGGGAGGAGCAAGACGGCGGAAGAGCAGGGT